>NC_056728.1:649498380-649640880 GCF_019279795.1 Protopterus annectens
ATTTCTTTTTCAACACTTGGGTTTTCAGGGAAAAAAAAAGTGTGCTACTTGACGATATGGTACTTACTTATTATCACATGCACTGCACTCACCCTGGGAATGAGAACTGTCTCCTTTTAAAACAGGCTAGCCGGCTAGCCTTCATAACATTTCTGTCAAGGCAAACATTCACTTGTTCCAATGACATTGCTAATTATGGCTGCTCTGAAATGCCATGCCTGCCATTTTTGGGGGTTTGAAAGCATTCTGCACTTAAACAAGTTTTCTTACTTTCTTACCTTTTTTATTTTCTTTTTGAACAGTTGGGTTTTCAGGGGAAAAAGGAAAGTGTGGTACTTGGCGATGACATTGTGAATTATGGCTCCTCAAAATGTGGTTGCGATAATATGTAAGTACCTAATATTTAAATAGAAGTCACATGACAGCTAGTAAGAACATCACATGATCCATTACATTTAAATACATTTAAAGAGGCAGTGAATAAATGCACAAATATTTTAAAACACAATGGTAAAAAGCACATGTATACAAAATGCATTGTTAAAACAAACATTTTTCCTTATCATATATTTTTAATTACAACAAAGTGCTTTTTTCTTTTTTTTCTTGTTGTTATTCTTTAATAGATACCTGAGCTTTATCAAGTGAAAACAAAATGCAGTATGCAGTAACCTCCATTAAATAGCCTAGCAATTATACAATTAATTAATTAGTAAGTCTAGTACTAAGGTGTGGTGCTTTGGAGTTGGATGTTAAAAAAGTTAGTCATTATACCAACTCAAAAAATGAAATGTTTGCAACAACATCTGCACTTAAATAAAAATGACTAATCATAAAAAACATTTTAAAATACCAGTTTCAGAGGACTACGAAGCCCACATGCACATTATGTTGCAGAATGACGAACAATACGAGACGGTTTCGATCAATATAGACTTTGCTGAGATTAAGTACTATCTTACTGACCTTCTATTACAACAGGCCATCAATGAAAAGGTCTATAACTATTTACATGTGGAAAAGCCCAGAATACCAGTCATCTTTGGGATACCTAAAACCCATAAAGGAATAAATCCACTACAATTCCGGCCGATTGTATCAGGAGCAGGTGGAGTGACTGAGCCCCTGGGAAAATTTATTGATTACATGACTAAAGAATACACATCTTTATTGTCCCACGTTTGCAAGGATTCTTGGCACTTCCTCCAGGACATTCCCACCTCTTGCTACTCCCCAGACACCTTAATGGTCACAGTGGACATCAAAGATCTGTTTTCCAGCATCCCTCATCAAATAGGTTTGGAATGGTTTGCCCAATTTCTAGGCCAGAAGACAACCCTTAGTAACAAAATGTCCAACTTGCTCACCGAAATGATGGAGATGGTTTTGTCCAACAACTTCATCTTTTTAATGGTGAATTATACCGCAACGGGGGTTGCCATGGGGGCATCTTGTGCATCCTTCACGCAAATGTAATATTGCACATGTGGGAGCATACATTCGCTCTAATAGCCCGATGGAAAGATCACATTCTGTTCTACAGACGCTATTTGGATGACATCTGTATTTTATGGTCTGGCTCTGAAGGGAACCTATCTGAATTCCTTATACACATCAATTCAACAACGAATTTCCTACAATTCACACACACAGTGGATCAACTTCATTATCTGGACATTACTCTTTACAAGGACTACAATCAGAAAACTTTCCATTCCAAACTACATGGCAACATTTTCCAACTCCTTGCTACACTTTGAAAGTGCCCACCCACCATATCAAAAGAGGGGGATCATTAAGGGGCAGCTCATCAGAGCAAGTAGAATATGCAGTACGGAGAAAGATTTTGATTCTGAGGTGGAATTTTTGAAAAAGCTTTTTTTGGAGAGAGGTTACCCTCTGGAACTATTTCTAACTCTAGCAGCAGAGGTAAAATCTGCACGACATTCCCTCTACAAACCAATACTAGGGGGGGGGTTTGTACCAGTGACCAACAATACACAAAACAAGGATACTGTTCACACTAACAGTTTTGCACACACATACTCATCAAATTCCTATGAATTGGAAGAAACAATCTTACATCACTGGCCGGTTTTAACCCTCTTTGAAGAACTAAAAGACTATATACCACCTAAACCCAGTTTTGTTCGTAAAAGAGGGGCCAACCTAAAGGAATTATTTGAAAGAAATCAAAGAAAAAAGATGAAGGTAAAACAACCAAGGCTGGGCACTTTCAGATGTGGTGCCTGTGCCCAATGTCATGCCATATCTAAAGAAACAGCACCATACCTCCCGCCTAGGAACTACAAGATACACCCCACTGGATTTTACACCTGTGCCTCTAGAGGGGTCGTATACTTGGGGATGTGCACCAACTGTCAAAGTTTCTATGTGGGCAAAACTGAGAGGGAATTAAGGAAACGATTCACGAGCATCTTTATGACATGACCAGGAAGAAGGAAACCAATGCCTTCTATAAACACTCACTCTCCTGCCCAGATCCCAAAATTCAGTTTCTAGTTCTGGAACAGGTTGAGCCAGATGCAAGAGGTGGTGACTGGGAATCCACCTTGGGCTACCGTGAACTATTATGGCAGTTGAGACTGAATGCAGGGAAGCCACCCGGTCTGAATGGGATGATCAGCATTAAACCGGTCCTCAAGCTTAGGAGGGCTAGGTTATAACTCTCATACTTGTGCCCCTTCATACTACAGCATCCCCACACAGCATATTAAATTACTGAACATCCACGGTTTTAGGATTCTGACTAATAAATCAAATTCTATATGAAATGGTATATGGATGGGCATCAAAAATATCTCACGCACATTTTATTGCATGTCTTTATCAGTGCAAAGTAATAATAAAAAGAAAAAGTTTTTAACAATTCACTGACAATCCAAACTCATCTTTAAGCATATTCCTTAACAATCTACAACCCCAACCAGACTTCAGACTTTTATGTTCTGAAACCTAGGAAACTGGTATTTTAAAATGTTTTTATGATTAGTCATTTTTATTTAAGTGCAGATGTTGTTGCAAACATTTCATTTTTGAGTTGGTATAATGACTAACTTTGTTAACATCCAACTCCAAAGCACCACACCTTAGTACTAGACTTACTAATTAATTAATTGTATAATTGCTAGGCTATTTAATGGAGGTTACTGCATACTGCATTTTGTTTTCACTTGATAAAGCTCAGGACTGCCTGAGGTGATTTTATCTGTGATTTTTGGAATACTTCAGTGTGATTTTATCTGTGACTTTTGGAACACTTCAGAAATAAAAATACAGCCTTGTGGACTTTAGCAGAGTTCTGGTTCCTTTCTTCAAGGTCGTGGATTATTCTTTGCTTGTCTTTGTTTTTTTGTGCATTACATTCTTTAATAGATGTAAGAACTGTCCTAAAGTCCACTGTCATCTCCATTGTTTTGAAAGTGTTTAGCTCCAGATTCTTCTGACGACACCAAAGAGCCAGCTGTTCAACCTCCCATCTGTATGCAGACTCACCTCCATTTCTGATGAGGCCAATGATGGTTGCGACATCTGCATATTTAATAAGTTTGGCAGAGAGATCTTTAGAGGTGCAGTCATTAGTGTAAAGGGAAAACAGCAATTGGGAGAGTACAACATCTCGGGGTGGGGGGTCCCCATGTTGATCATGTGCTATCTCGATTCAAATTTCCCCAGTCTCACCTACTGTTTCCTATTGGTCAGGAAATTGGTGATCCATTGACAGGTGGAGGCAGGGATGGAAAGCTGTGTGAGTTTTGAGTGGAGGAGTTCCGGAATTATTGTATTGAACACAGACCTGAAGTCCACAAACAAAATCCTTGCATATGTCCCTGAGTTGTCAAGATGTTGCAGGATATAGTGCTGACCCATATAAATTGCATCATCCACTGACTATTTCTTTTGGTAAGCAGACTGAAGAGGATCCAACAAAGGAGCTGTGATGTCCTTCAGGTGAGCTAACCCCAGTCTCAAAATAAAGTCTTCATGACCACAGATGTCAGAGCAATGGGCCTGTAAACATTCAGTCTTGTTATACTGGATTTTTTAGGGGCTAGAATAATTGTATCTTGCTTGAAGCATAAAGGAACTTCACACAACACTAATGATTTGTTGAAAATCTGAGTAAAACAGGGGCCAATTTATCAGCAGAGATTTTCAAGCAGGAGGGTGATACCCCATCTGGACTTGTTGCTTTCTTAATATGTTGTCCTTTAAAAAGCCAACACACATCCTTCTTAGAGATATTTAATGTAGGCCAAGTGGGGGAATGAGTAAGGGAGGAAGTTGCATAGGTTTGTACACTGAGATGGCTGGTGATGGTATCATTTGTGTTCTGAGGTTTATCAAACCTGCAGTAAAAAGTATTCAAGTCCTCAACCAGCTGGTGGTTTACTGCAGTATGCAGGGGGTGGTTTCCTGCAATTTGTAATGTTTTATAGTCCTTTTATAGACTGATGCAGGGTCATTGGCTAAAATATGATTTTCAGCTTTTTAGAGTAACTCTTTTTAGCCAATCTGATTTCTTTTGTCAGTGTGTTCCTTAACTGTGTAAACAGTATTCTGTACTCACTTCTATAGGCATCCTTGGCTTGACCAAGCTGCTTGAATTTTGCAGTAATCCATGGTTTGCTGTTGTTAAATTTTAACCAGGTCTTGGTGGAGACAGCCATATCTTCACAAAAGCTAACATAAAATGTTACTGTGTCTGCCATTTCATGTAAGTTAGCAGCCATATCTTCAAAGACACCTCAGTCTGTACAATCAAAGCAGGCTTGCAGCTTCAATTTTGCCTCACTAGTCCATTTTCTCGCTGTATTAATCACACGCTTAGCAGATTTTAACTTGCTTCTATAGGATTGAAGCAAATGAATCAAACAGTGGTCAGAGAGACCCAAATCTGCACATTGAACAGCACGAGAGGCATGTTTTAATGCTGTATAGCAACGATAAAGTATGTTACTGTCTCTGGTAGGGCACATTATAGTATACAGTTAGGAAATTCATGGCTGAGATTTGCCTTATTAAAATTCCCTAGAATAATCAAAAGGGAATTTGGGTAATTTTGCTCCTTGCTTGTTATCTGATAACCAGTTTTTGAAGTGCCACACTCACACAGGCTTGTGGTGAAATGTAAACACTAACCAAAATAAACGAGGAAAGCCTCCATGGTGAATAAAAGGGCCTGCAGTTAATAAAGAACATTTCTAAGGCAGGGCAATGCATTTTACAACATTCATTGATATAAAAGAAGATTCTGCCTCCTTTACTTTTCCCTGATGTCCAATGCATGGTCCACTCTATAAAGCTGAAAGCCGGGCAGGTGTAATGCAGAATCTGGAATGGATTCATTTAGCCATGTTTCCATAAAATACAGAGCAGAAGAAAAAAGAAAAATTCCTGAAACTACTGTTGAGGAGTAACAGTTCAGCTTTTATATTACCTTGTTGAAAGATGACAATATCGAACGGCATAAACATCGAAAATGCTGTACATCTAAACTGTTCTTGTGGGGAGCTGTGCCCCCCACAACCCCTGCTAATTATATATACCAACTCTGAGATCACACTACAGTGAAGAAAGAGCAAATTTTCTCATCCCCATTGTACCATGATCCCGCAACAACACTTTTGATGTATGGCATTTACGACATTATTGCCGTTCCATATTTTCAACATGCGATAAAGGTGAAGTAGACTCACAGTTCATCCATTTTATTACCTAAAGAGTGGAGGTTCACTAGATGTAAATTTGGGAGCACAGTTTGAAAACGTCACTATCACAGCCTTACGAGTGCATTAGAGAGCTGCTCTATTTTACGGTACCTGTGTCTGTGTCTATGTCTGCTGCCAACAACTGCTGCTCTGCCAGCTAAGGTATCCAGAAAAGTTCTTAATTGTGAAAAATCCAGTGTCAAATTGCACAAGGTAAACTGCCAAATATTCAGCAATTCTTCTCGGGTACACCTGATTACAACTAAAGATCAAATGACAGGACAAATAAACAAAAACAAGCAGAATACTAGAGAGCACCAAACCGAGGCTGCCATTTGTGGCACCATCTTGTTTTTTTTTTTAAAGACCATTAATAAAAGCTGATCGAAGATGCAGAGAAGAGGCAGAGATTATATAATCTCTAGCTATGCAAGATTCATAGATTCAAGATTCAAGAATCATAGATTCATAGACTGTTACTAGACTAATCACTTGGGGAGCCTTTCTAAGTCTAGGCAATTTTTCCTGAAAGAATAATAATGTCCTGTATCCAAACAGAACACTGAGGTCCAGGCATTTATGAGAACATAAAATCAGAGTTAGAGAGTTGAGACAAACATGTCATGTTTTAAGTTCAGAAGAACTGAATCCAGATGATGAGAAAGTCACAAATGCACTCCAGATGCCTGTACCTGAGGACAATCCAGAACTTATGAGGTTTTGAGTTACATTGTAACACCTTCTAAACTTTCTACATAATTATGCCACAAAAAAGTGCACCATTACTATAGATGAGAGCACAGAAAGACTTGAATTATTTAATCATTAGTGACACAGGCACCCACATAGAAGTCTTTGATAAGCCGGTTACATTAATGTAGATGTAAGAAAGACTGAATTTCTCTATCTTTGTATTCCCCACTACCTGCCAACAGTAAGGAAACAGTAAATGAAAGTTGCTTTAGTCTAGTAGTGTTAAACCAATGCAATTGTTTTGCAGTATTTAAACTGATGTTACATTTTTCATAAATAGCAGCTTGTTTAGACAGGTGTTTGAACAATCTTAGAAATTTCAGTAGTTAATCTTGTGAGAGGAGTTTAATGGTTGCCATTTTGAGTGTCTGATCACCAGTGGCTCTGTCAGAGTTGTGTTCTGGTTTAGTCTTTTGATTCTTTTGTTTTGCTTCATTGCAAGTTATTGCTGCCCTTTGGTTGGACTGCTCTGATCTGTGCTCATGATCTGGATTAAATAATTTTTCACCTGAACATATATTTATCCTGTGTCCCTTTTATACCAGGAAAGTAAAACTTTATTGCACTTGATTTAATTTAGCAGTGCTAAACTGCTGTAACCTTTTTGTAACACTTAAACTAAAACTGCATTTTTCATAAAGACCTGCTTGTTTGGGTTCAGATGTTGGGGCATTATTGGAAATATTAGTAGATATTCTTGTCAGAGAGGTTAACTGCTGTCTTTTTTATGTCTGATCACTCTTGGCCCTCCTGGAGTTGTTTTATGGTTGTTTATTTTGCTTTGCTTGATTCCTATTTATTGTACTGTCATGTGCACAGTACTGCCACGGCTGTAGCAGTTTAGAGGGCAGTGAGTGTATTTTCATTTTCCCCCTTCAGCCATTACCTTCAAACCATCATTTGTTCCCCTAGCTGACAAAAAGCTTGGTTGTGTCCAGGGTAGCATTACCTTACTGCTATCTTCACTTGGCTGCTCTGATATGCTCCTGGATGTGCTGGGAACATCAGTACTCTGCATGTCACTCAGTTGGTATTACTGATGCTATTCTGATAGTACTCTGTCAGCCCTTCCTTAGGATGCCCTGGGAACATCAGTACTCTGCATGTCACTCAATTGGTACTATTCTGATGGTACTCTCCCAGCCTTTCCTTAGGATGCCCTGGGAACATCAGTTCTCTACATGTCACTCAGTTGGTATTACTGATACTATTCTGATGGTACTCTCCCAGCCCTTCCTTTGTTTTTTTGTACACTTATCTAGCTAACACTCACAGCACTGGCCAATATGGAGTGCCATCAAACTTGTTCTCCTTCCATCACCGGCCTCCTAGCATTCAGAATCTTAAGGCAGTGCAGTAACTACCTTGTACTCACTGAAAATAAGCTCCTGAAACTGGCTGTAGCAGGTGTATTTACCTATCTAATATGCAGGCATCCATCTCACAATTAATAATAAGTAAGGGGCATCTCATAGCCACACACTTTAACATACCATAGCATTCTCAGACAGAACACATGTAAATGTCATATACTGATACCGTAAAGAAATCCTTGTCAAGGCCTCAGATAAATCGTATGCAGAAGCCACAGTAGAAGTCTGTTACATCACCTCCTCCATGCAAAGTTACACAACATGTCACCGGCAGCTCCTAATCAAGTGTTTATAAAGTAGTTTCTGACAAAAATGTTTTATTGATTGGTGATACCATTTTTAGAGATAAAGATTTCCCATTAATGAGGTTGGGCAAGGAAATGATTACTCTCAGCTGCCTTCCAGATGCCAGAATCACAGACATTCTAAAGGCCCTTAAGACCCTTGCTTCAGACAAGTATAATTATGACATGGTAGTGGTCTATGTCGATGAGAATGACCAGGGGTGCAAAAACTTGAGAGCCACTCAGAAAGAACAATTTGAACTGTCTATGCTTGTGACAGATGCTGGAAGAGTCTGGTCCTGAGTGAAATCCTTCCTTCATCAAGCATGATGCATTGACTTTAGCAAATGGCTTAATAGCTGGTGTCATTCCAGGAGGTTCCATTATGCATCAGCCTGGAGCGATATGATCTATATTCCTACTTGTGTTGGAATGGATGGCCTTCATCTCTCATTCAAGTGTTTCCACATACTGCCAAATTTCTTTACTGCCTTACAGTGAATCACTTTTTCACAGAGTACATCTAATGGACATGCCAACTTAACAAATTCTTCTAATACTAAATTAAACCACATTAAGGTGGCTCCTCTCAATGTCAGGAATATCATAATTTCCTGATCTTGAGTCATTCCTGCATCTGAAGCATGTCTATGTATGTGTAGTTATAGAAACTCAGTTTATATGCAAAGAAAACACTCCCTCCATACTTGGATTTTTCACATACCATGCAGTCAGGCCAGGTTGAAATTGCTATGATGTCTTCACAGGGTCTATATTATAACATCGAAGTTACGGAACATTGAATACAATATGGTCAACACCATATTGTCGAAGTTCCGTAACTTCGAAAATGAAAAAAAATCAAAACTTCAAATTTTTACCCTCACACCCCCCGCTACTTAAATATACCAACTGCGAGACCGCACTACATTGTAGTAAATGGAAATCTCCCCTTATGGATATTTCCGTTTACACGCTCGAGATTCTGAGCGTTCGATATTCTCATGCCGACAATGTCAGATTCGACATTGTCGGCTTTCGAGAATATAATATAGACCCTCTTCACACTGGCCAGGGACTATATCTCATCTAAACTAATCCCACGGATTGAACTCCTAGAACTTTAGTTTTTCATGGACAGGACAGGCTTCCAACTTATAGCATGCTACAGAACTCCCTCCATGTTCTCAGATGACCATTTTACATTCTTAGAAGCTTTAGAAGAAATTTCCATAAGTAACAACTCCACAATTCTATGTGACTTCAATTATCCCAGCACAGACTGGAATACATATACTTCTTAGGTAGGGTATGCCCAGAGAGTTTTTGGATATGATAAGTAGGAATTCCCTGGGTGAGATAGTTAGTAAACCTACTACAGGTCAAAATATTTTGATGTGGTCCTCACAAATACTTCCTCTACATGTTCCACTCCCTTAATCTCTTCTTTGACAGTTAAGTTGGACCATAAATTTGTGACATTTACTCTTAGACCCACCATACCCCCCTGTAAATATCCTGACCATACTTAAAAAAAACTTGAAAAGAGTGAACTTTATTTGAAGAAATCTCAAAATTTACCCATGACATCTCTATTTTAATCCCAATACTGCAGTCAACTTCACTAAGGAGTTTTATGTCCACTTGGGTAAATGCAGAGAAGTAGCAGTCCCAACTAGAGCCAAATGCAATGGAAAACTTAAAAACAACCAACCCTGCAGATTAAACAACATAAATGAACTTTATAACAAAACAGCTAACCTCATAAGATTGTACAGTAAGGCCGGAACTCAAAATGAGGATAATATAGAAAACATCACACAAACTGAAAAGCACTGTGACTAGAAAAGCAACCTGTCAATAAAGATTAACTTCTGAAGCAAAGAATAACCTTCACAATCTTCTTTAGCTATGTTAGAAAACTAAGAAACAACACTCCTCATTGTTCTGAAATTTTCATTCATGGGTCCCCTAATCAGATTCTAGTAACATTGCAAATATATTAGCAAATTACTACAAACTTTACACCCCAAACCCCTATTGTAACAACAGTCATCCCAGAATCCCTTATGTCTCCTACTGGCATTAAGGATCAAGCTCTAAAGTGTTTATCAAAGACAACAAACGCTTCCTCCATGGGTCTTGACAGCAAACCTACATGTTTAATAAAGTGTCAAAGATTCTCTCACCAGATCTCTTCTTTAATTGTTTAACCTAAACCTAGCCTTAGGCTATGTCCTGGTGCACTGCTGTGGTGATGCCCCTGCATCATGGTCTCTGGAAATTATCATGATCAATCAGCCATATGAGTATGATCTGTAAAATTATGGACTGTATCATGTTTGATCTCATTAGTTATGATGTCAAGGATCTCATTTGGCTTAATGTACAACAATTTGGCTTTTTCAATAGTAGATCATGTCTGTAAAATGCCGTTAGCTTCTTTGAGAGGGTCATGCAAGCTGTTGACAGTGGTCATGCTACTCATACAACTTATCTCAATGTGGCCAAGGCATTCACTTGTAAGGAAACTATCTGCTTTAAACACAGACCCTTATGTGGTAAGATTTGTAACCAGTTGTTTGAAAGACAGAGCCCACATTTTTGCAGTGGCAAGTGCCACTTCAACTAGTGTAGGTAACCAGTGGAGTCCCCTGGGGGTCTGTATTGGGTCCTCTCCCATCTATTTCTTTGAGCTCAAATGTAATAACAAGGACCTTTGATTTAACAAATTTGTGGCAACTGCAAATTACACGCAGTCATCTTAGCCCTCTCATATATCTTTATCCTTTGAAGTAGCGTAACAACTAATGGATGGATAATGGGCTTAAACTGAACAGTTAGAAGTGCATGCTTTTTTTTTTGGAAAACAGCAATTACCAACAGCATACAGTATAAATATCACCTCCTTACTATACAAAAAGGTCATTAGTAATGTGGGCACTTAGTTCCTTATTTTTTGACCATCACATGTCAACTGTAGTCAGAGAATCCTTATACTTACCACAATTAATAGCCAAATGTATTTTATCTAGATCCATAGATATTATCAATTCCCTATATACAGCACTGATGAAACCCACTGTAGAATATAACATTTTCTTAAGGATGTGCCTCATTTGACATGTTAACAAACTCAAAATCTCCAGTGGTTTATAAACATAAAGCTCAGAGGAGGCTGGATGTCCTGACCCTGGACTCTGTCCCTTATGGACTCTTGAGGCATGATCTGTACCATATGAAATCCTGTAGTCCTTGACCTCCTATAGCTCAGTAAGTTAAAGAATTCAGCTAGCACTAGAATCAGAGACCTGAACTTTCATCAGTAGATAAACAGAGGACAATATAGAGATCGATTCATCATCTAGTGCTTCCCTCTTCCCTGGAATAAGCTTCCTCTGCAGGTTAAGCAATGCAGTTCAACATCTTCCTTCATACTAAACCCAGATGACTGGATGGTTACTCTCAAGTATCCCCTGTGACTAACTGGTGTCTCCCTCTATGAGAAGGAGGTAGAGCCTGAGGGTGGGTATTGGCAAGGTGCACATGGTCATTAGAGTAACATAGCCTTGTAACTCCTATGAACTCTATGAATCCTGAACCATCAGCTCTCCTGCATTCACATCAGACTATTCATTCCCTGGTAGAATAATAGCCAAATAAAGAAGTGGTCAAATTCAGGCAGTCATCAGGAGTTTTTGTGGTTTAAGTATAGCCCTTCTCTTCAGTGGTGCCCATGTATGCTTCCTTATGTGGACACCTGCAATTCCTTTGTTTGTGGGCATGGATGTTGTCACAAATGTCCCGTGAATACTACCACACAAAAGTAGCCTGACAGGCAAAGCACACATCTTCATTAATGCTGCCTCCTATGTCTCTTTTTCCTATGGTATGTGCCAGTAATGCAACCAGTCAAACCACTACCCTCCCCCTAGCATTGGTGAGCTAATGTTAGTCTCTCACTCTCACTCTCATCCTCCCTCACACATTGCCCCCAGTACCCAAGATGGTCATCAGTCTCACATCATCTGTGCCATAGACAGGATTTGATCCCTCTATGCCATGGAACAGGGCAGAAAGAATGATATTGGTGCTGTGATGTTATAAAAAGATTGTTTACATGTTAGGAACTTTTACTGAGTGTAAGAAAAGATAAACTTCGATAGAAATGAGCTGTTGTCCATTCCTGATGATTCTGAAAACATTCTTGAATATATTTGTGGAGAAAAGTGCTAATGAAAAGTTAATTAACATCTGCAAGTGCAGAATACAGTCAGGACGTTGTTGGAGAAGGTATCACCCAAGTTGCAAAGAATGATGTTTCATTTAGACACATAACTTGAAAGTGAGTTATAATTAAGAAAATGCTTAAGTAAGGCCCTGAGCTGTTATTACCTGCTTCCTGTAGTCCAATACAGTGCAGAGTTTGATTTATTCACATCTGTTTGTCTATTGTTTAACTCTGATCAAGTCACATAGTCAAACAATAGTCCCAGGTCACCTCTGGAAAGGGACACATGCCCAATGGGCTTACCCAATTAACAAACAAAATAAAATAAAAAGGTAAAATAGTGCATATAGCTGACATAATGAGTCTGTCATATTTGCCAAGATCTGCTTACGAAGGGCAGTACAGTGGGAGTGGTTCATCCCATGTCCAGGCATTAAGGGGGTACATTGTCTGTGGAGACCCAGCACAAGGTATCATGAGGTGTGATCAACTAATGCTGATGTGCTTTAGTGCAGCACCTCCATTCAGAAAGGAATGTATGAGCTAGAATTGAAGAGCTGAAGTGCTTCATGTGTAGTAGTTTAATTGAAGCAAGCCACTTGTTCCAGTTGTAAAAAGAGATTTGATACAATTTCAGTTAGAGCATCAGCTTTGAGAAGACCTTTTTTTGATCTTTTTTTCTCATTTTTGTTGTTTTTCATGCTCCTTAAGTAAAAGTTGAAGTGGAGACAGACGGGAGGAACTCCACTTGACATCGAATAACCTAGGTATAGCAGTGCTTGGATGTGAAATGAAAGCTATCAGGGTGATACCACAGTTAATTGTGGCTGAAAAGAGTTTCAGAAATTCTACTGATAGGTGGGGGCATGGCCAAGATGGCAAACTGCTAACAGCACAAATACTTAGCTCTGCTATTTTCTTTCTTTTTTTTCTGACAGGATTTTATTATACAAACTTAACAAAAACGTATTTTCTTATACATGTTGATGTTTTAAACAAACTTGGACAACTGTTTGAAAGAAAAAAAAAATCAAGTTTTTATGTTTTTTATTTGATTTTTTTCCTGTCAGAAGTTTTATTGACTGTTATGACAGAATGAAGACAACTCAATGAAAAAGTAACTACAGACTATACCAGGCAGTATCCAGGAATGTTCTGTTAAACTTGTTAAACTTGAGATCAAAATGGACAATATAAATGAAGATTCCAAGAAACAAGCAGAAATGTTAAAAGAGATCATAAAACAACAATCTGCTCAGATCTCAGCAGTATAAGACGCGTTAAATAACTTGGGTAGCAAAATAGCAGAGAGTGAGAATCACACAGAATTCCTGTTAAAACAAAATACTTTGCTTATGGAAAAACTAGAAGACCTAGAAAGGAGATCTAGAAGAAACAATATTAGGATAAATGGAATATCAGAAAAGGAAGAAGGAGACAATGTTGCAGTTTTTAAATAAGTGGATGCCTAAAATTCTAAATCTACTAGAAGCTCTCTCTTTTGGTATTGAGAGAGCCCATAGATCTCTTTCAACATCTTCTTTGAGGAAACATCCTCTGGTCCATAGATATAATTGTCAAATTTCTCCCCAGCCGAGACAAGGACCTGGCAGACTGGTTGGGTTAATTCTCCTATAAAAATAAATAACACTATCAGGTTTGACAATGACTTAACTGCATCTGTTATGACCAAAAGGAAATCACGTATTGCATTCATATAAGACTTAAAGAAGCTAAACATTAAAGCTCAACAAAATTTTCCGGCCATAATTAGTAATATTTTACCAGGAGATCAGAAAACTTTTAATTCTCTAGACGATGCAGTGGACTTTTCTCAGAAAAAGAAACATTTTGATCAATCAGAAAATATAGATTGGACTCTTTTCAGCTTAAAGAGATAAGCAACAAGAAATGGTTGATCATCAAAGGAGAAAAAATAGTAAATAATAATAATGATAATAATAATAAAAAAAGTAATGTCCTCATTTTCTATTTTACCTAAATAGCTTCTACAGGTATTCAATTTTGCCATCTATTACAGTTCATCAGCAAATAGAAGGTAAAACAAACAAACAAAAACTGTTATACTTTATTAAAATACCTTTTCTATAGTATCTGGAAAAGTGTATATATGTTATTATTACTATTACTTATAAGTCCCTTTATTATTATTATTTTATTTTTGTTCTCTCTAACATTATTTTCAAACATAGAGACTAGTAGGTATGTGGTAGAGGCATACCTCTCAACCTCATAGAGAGATAGAAATCTAGGGAAAGCCATAAACATTGGTTGGACAAAGACCCAAAAATCAAGACAATTTTTAAATATTACTCTTACAAGCTTAGAAAGTTGATAGAATGACAAGTTTTACATTAGGATGAATTTTAT
Source organism: Protopterus annectens (assembly GCF_019279795.1). Lineage (NCBI taxonomy): Eukaryota > Metazoa > Chordata > Ceratodontiformes > Protopteridae > Protopterus > Protopterus annectens. The sequence continues at coordinate 649,513,145 of NC_056728.1, forward strand.
AAGGGATATGAAGTCTAAAACTCATTTTTTGTCATTATTTTCTGACTTCAGTCTTCAATGATTTGTCAGAAAAACACAATTTTTTAGAGAAACAGACCAAAAATATGAGGCAAAACTCAGGGCATTCTGTGAAAATCTGGACAGTTGAGCGGTATGGGAGGAGGGGGTGTGTATTGACATCATTTCAGATAATGTGCATATATATTAATATTACTATTACTTATAAGTCTCTTTATTATTTTATTTAAATCCTCTCAAATATTATTTTCTAACACAGAGAGTAGTGTATATGTGTGGAAGGTGTATATTAACATCTTTAACTAATCCACTTAATGTATATATATATATATATATATATATATATATATATATATATATACTTTCTAGGCATAATTTCAAGTAATCTGCTTTTCATTTGGATTATTCTACCTGGTGAATGTGGGTGTATCTAATAAGCTTTACCTGTGTACAGTGGATGTTGTATTGAGTGGTTTTGGCTGCAGGGAAATCATTTATATACATTGCTTCACTTTCTATAATAAGTTTAATGTGTGTGGTGTTTTTTCATTACTTGGGCTCTTATTCAAAGGATTATAAACGCTATTGACTATTTTTTACAGTAACTGCTTCTTTTCAGTCCCTTTTCCCACCCAGTGTTAGTTAAATTGCTTTAGAATTTGTTTTCACATACCTCAAGCTGTTTTTCAACTTATAACAGTCTAGAGTCCATGCTCAAGCTGCCTGTGCTGCAGGAAATGTATTTTGAACTATGACTCTCATTTACAGGAAGTGAACTTTTAGAATGTTAAAACAGACAGCAGAAACACAAAAGTAAAGCATTTACACTTAATCTAGTTAACTGTAGAACATATCCATGTAGTTTTTATTCTCATTATCTTTTAAAAAAGGGAATCATGAAAAGAAGAAAAGGAAAGAAGAATGCAGTGGTAAGAAGAAAAAGAAGACATCTCCAGACTTAAAGACATCTGGTACCAATCTCTATTTAGTGACATCTTGTGGTCATCCTAATTATAGTTCAGTGAAAGTTGTAACCTTTAAATAAATACAGTGTAAATATAATATTCTCATGCAGTAGATCATCACTGTACAGAGGAGTATGTCAGCTATAGTGATGCAAATACTTATTTATTATTGGTTTTAAGGTGTCATGAAAGAAGATGAAAAACTAATATAACTTTAATAATAATGAATTAGACTGCTATGGCTATGCAGAATACTTCTGATAAACAAAGACATACCTATTACATAATGGAATTTCCTGTACAGTTTCCCCTGTTTCTGTAACATGCTACCAGTTATATTGTACACACAAATATTTACACACTGTCAGACTGGATTTTTGATTATTCATTCTAAACATTTCATGGCATTATGAATCCTGATATTTTAAAATGTTACTTTTCTTAACTAATCCATTATTGTTACTGACCTAATATATTGTCCCATATCCACATTTAATTTATGCAAGTACAAACCATTAACTTCTTTGCTAGCTATGTCTTATATTTCTGACATTTTCTAACTTTTGCATTGTTCAAAGGCTATCTGTATTTTCTGCCTGGGCTCCCTCGGGATACAAATTTTTCACAAGAATAGATAGTTTCATTAAATAAGATCTAATAAGTAAACTAACTGATCTGCTTCTTGCAACAGACAGTGGCACACCAAAAGATTTATTCTCATAAAAAATATATACATAACAAATGCATAGACCGTGGGTGATCCACAGATAATGGAAAACCTGAGATATAATACAAAGAAATAGTTAAACATAAAGACTGTTGATGGAATGCAGAATATTTACTAATGCACAGCATGAATGAAGTTGATAGCATAGTAAATAGAGAACGAGATGTGCCATACATGACATCTGGCAGTGTATTAAGATATTGTTATAGAGAGCTATTAATCACCTGATAGTTGGCAAGATACAGATTAAGCATCTGTACTTAAGTAAATTAGGCTACATTGCAATTATATATACGTAAGGGCATCCACATGCAAAAACACAATGAAATTGCAATACATATTTACATAGACCACACTTGTCTATTCATAAGTAAGGGGTCTACAGATGTATTTACACAAGGTATAACCAACTGCATACAAAAACTAAATAACCCCATAACCTTTTGGTATTACTTTAGTATACAGTTGCCCCATTTCTTTGAAATGCAATTGTGAAATCTAGCACCTGATGTGATGCCCAAAAGAGCCCACAAGAGCTGTGCAGTATAACAAAACTATAAGGTTAAATAAAGGGAAAACTCCATTACTAAAATGCAAAGGAAAACAAGCATGCAGGAAGCTAGCATATCTTATATGGGATAACATATGGTTCACACCTCTGCACATTGGTTGTTATAAAATAGTTTTTTTTTATAAAAAATGATTTTTATAGACATTTGACTAGAAACTATTAACAGTGGTTATAAACTTGATCTGAGAGAAATATATTTATTTGACCTCTATATGGATATTCATTTGCATATAACAGTATTTATATATTTTAATGTAATTATACTTTAATATAAGTTGTTCTTTTATGTGATATATGAAACAGTTTAAAGGAGAATAGAGAATATGCTTAAAACACATCAATCTGCTCAACATCTGTTGCCTTAATTACTTCACTAGTTATTGGAAAATAATATTAATGAGCAGATTTAACTCTTCAAAATGTTCTGTATTTGTTAGTGAAATATGTAATTTTATTTTATACTAAACTAACTTTTAAATCATTTCAAGCATTTTTCATCTCCCATTGGTGTGATGAATATAAAATTTTGATCTGCACATTTCAGAATATGGCAATGAAAAATATTATAAGCAAATCTGTAAGTACATGACACTTAAAGTATAACTATAAAAGAATGCTTCTTGCACAGAATTTAGATGGTAAATGTATATTCCAAGTACTAGAGGTATTGCTAGTAACATACATGCATTCATAATACAAACATTCACTTAAAAGCACCCACCAATTTGTATATTTACTATCATGCATAGATACACAGAATATAGTCTCTTAACTGTTACTATGCATATCAAGCATCTACTCATAATTTACAAACACATACACACTGTTATATGTGTGCACATCCATGTAAATATATTATTCATATATAAGTAAATACAATATATATATATATATATATATATATATATATATATATATATATATATCAATATGTAATTTTAAATAATAGAACCCTTTAATTATACTTCCACATTCTATTATTTTTGCCTTTTCACCCATGTTATTAAATGAGTTTTAAAAGTTTTATGATATGTGATCTTGATATTTATTGATGTTATGATGTCTATAGGTTAATGTGTTATATGTGTTGTTCGTTTTATTTATTTCCTCCATATAAATGCTTAAATACTAGGCTAATTATTGTATTTTTTGTACCAGGATTAATTAGAAGAAATAGTGATATAAAATATCTTGATCAAATAGAAAAATTTGAACTGCATTAATTTTGGATATTTTTGATATATTCAGAAATATATAATATCATTCTTTATTATTAACATTTCCACTTTATATTTCTATGGTCTTAAAAATTACTATTTCTTAAATAAATACTGTATATTGTTTTTCCTTTTAACATGACTTGAGTGTGCTCAAAATAGTTATAATTAATAATACTGTTTTAAATTAAGAAGCAGTAGCAACTATTTAGCTTGGTGACATTGGGTCAGTTGGTTGGTGTGTAATTTGTATGATTATATCATCAAATCAGAGAATTTTCATTCCATGATGAGAGGTTTGAATGTATATACAATTATTAGTACTTCATTGTTATATTTTAAGCTAAATCATCTTAAATAAGTGCATTTGCATGCTCTTATGAATGTCAATGTATAATTGTCTCTCATTAAACATCAATGGACTTAATAATCCATTGAAGAGGAGTAACTTAAACAAATATTTAAAACTGCATAAAGCTCACATAATTTAACTACAAGAAATGCATTTCTTATCTGAATATGTAGATTAATGGTAAAAGATTATTCAACTCTTGTGAGCTCTCATTTTAAATCATAAAGGAGAGAAACTCTTATTCATTGGAGAAATTCATTACCTGTGCCTAAAATATTAAATACTTATTTTGATAAAATGGCATGCTGGGTTTAGCAGTAGTAGAAATTGACAAAATATTATACTTTTGTGAATTCTTACTGGATACCTGGAATTGTAATCAAAGTTGCTAAGAAATATTTAGATATTATAACCTTATATGCAAAAGATGTATTGATTATTGCAGGAGATTTTAACTTCATTCTTTCAAGTAAAGACACAACTTACTGATGTGGTTCCTAAGCTACTACAGTAGCTAAACACTTAGATCATTTCATTAATTCTCAACATTTGTGAGATACCTATGATACTAAATCAACTAACTCTCTTAACTTTACATGTCATTCTTATAGATTTGGCACCCAGACAAACATTGATAAAGTTTTTACTTCTAGTAGTTTATTTATTAAAATTAAAGATGTATTGATAACTTCATGTTGTTTGTCTGACCACAATTGAATTACATTTATGTTAATGTTAAAGACAAGCAATTTGATTTACTATCAGATAATCCCTGCTTATATAGTAAAATTAAAATACTTTAAGGAATAGTGTTTAAAAGAAATAGATCAATACACGGAAATTGAGAAGTTTCAGAAGTAATTATCTGGGATTCTTTAAAAACTTATCTATGTGGAGAGATTAAATATTGGTACATATGTGAAAAAAAGAGTGGGATAAGGAGTTGATGTCTTTGCAGTCTAATATATATATAAACTGAAATCCAATTTAAAACCTTATGATAAATCGGCAAATGTTGAGTTAAAAATATTAAAACAGAAATATCTTGATGTATTTCACCATATAATATCAATAAAACTGGAAAAAATAAAATTACAAACATACTCAATAAACCCAAAAAGCTTATACATGTTGGCTCTTAGATCTAAGAAAAAAACAAATACTAATCATATTAAAGAAATAATTTCCAAACAAGTGATAAAAATAAACAAGTGACTGATTTAAAAGACATACTAGAATGCTTTTGGAAATATTATGAAGAAATTAATAACAAAGAGACAGACTTAGAAATCAACAACATAACTGATGACTTTTTGAAAGACAATATAAGGTTTAAATTAACCAAAGAAAAAAACATCCAAAACTGATAAGTCATTCTCTTTAAAGGAGTTAAAAAAGCAAATGAATAATCTTAAACCAGATACAGCCACTGGTCTTAATGGTATAAACCTAGATTATACAAATTATTCCAGAGAATATTTTAAATATCCTAGTAAAAGTTTTTGAACAAGTTAAACATATGTCAACCATTCCCCCAACCTGGAAATATTCCCTGATATCTCCTGTCTTGAAACTACATAAAGATTCTAACCTATGTTCTTCTTACCATCCTATTTCCTTATTACATGTTGATTATAAAATATTTATGTCTATGCAAAAAAGATTGACCTTATTATGCCAGGATTAATAAATGATGATCAGACTTGTTTTATACTACATAGAAAGTTTCAGGATAACATAATTAGGCTTAATACTTTAAGAGATCTGGCTAAAAAAGAATAACTATAATAAGTCTAGATATAAATAAGGCTTTTGATTCCATTTGTTGGAATTATTTAATCAAACCACTGAAACCATATGAATTTTTCCAGATTTTATAAATCTTATAAATCTATATAGTAACTCATTGGCTTCTTAAAATTGCCTCTTTTCTTTCTAGCTCTTTAAAATATTAAAAGGTACAAAACAGGGCTATCCCTTGTCACCTCTATTATTTGCTCTAGCAATTGAACATTTTGCAAACTTTATTAGAACTACTAGCAAAATTCAGGGATTCTCATTAGATGGGAGTTATTTCTTTAAAATTCAATTATTTGCAGATATTTTAATAACAAGTGGTGATGTTGAAGCTTCAATAGAAAATTTAACTAAGTTTATTAATTACTTTGAAAAAGTGTCAGGTTTATGTTTAACCATGATAAAACAGAAGTGCTTATTAATATCAATGTTAATAATTATTTAAGAAACTATAAGAATTTTATTTGGGACAATTCACAAATTAATTATTTTGGACTTATAATTAAATCTACTGTAAAAGACTCAATATCAGTAAATGATAATAATTTAATAGACACTGTTGCTAAAATAATTATTAATTTGAACATGTTTTTACAATGGAAGATAGATTTACTTTAATAAAAATGATAATCCTACCAAAAATACTTTTCTATCTGCAATTACTAATTATTATCCCTCCTAAAAACCTTTAAGAAATTAAATTCTACTTTTCTTAATTTTCTCTGGTTCCCCAGTACACCAAGTATACCCTTTGACTGATATGTTAAATGTTGGCAAGAAGGTGGATTAAGTTTTCCAAATGTTGATGCCACATCCATAATTCTCAATTTAACATTTGTATGGTTAAATTCCTCTTACCAATCCACCTAGAAATCCATTCATGAAAAACTAATAAATAATAAAAACTGTGTTCTAGAATCTTTCTCTAAATTTGGAAATAATAAATTTTGCTGGATTTTGAAAGACTTATGCTTAAATGAAAAGAAACATACTATTCATCTCCCTTCTCTGATTGCATCCGTATAAATTTTAAAAGATTTATGAATTCTAATTATATAGTTTAAGATTTATTGTTTTTATTGTTCTCTATATTGAATACGGTGGGTTGTTTGGGAACTTTTAATATAAACAAAATGATAAAATTTAGGGATGAAAATGTACCCTTTTGGCATCAATTGTTAATTGGAAATAAATTACATAATACAGGTTATCTTCTTGCAAGACATTGTTTAGAAAATAATAATTGGTTGACTATACAATCATGTAAAAATATGTTAGTGATAAAATCAAAATCATCATGGATTTTCAAACAAGCCATATTACAAAGATGCTTGAGTTTTTTATTCAGAATCAACCGTAACTCAAATAAGAGTAAATCATATATATCAATAATTTATAAAATAATAAGGGAATGGTTTGCCTCTACAGATTCATTATTTTGGAATTACTAAATTAAGATTAATGAGAATGCCTTTTCTGATGAAGATAAATGCTTAATTTTTAAATCTTCAGGAAAATGTACTTCTCTTTATTGGAAAATATATAAGTGGTGATTTTTTCACAGAACATTTTAACACCACATAAAGTGAACTTAATATATAACTATGGGAAAATTAATTGTTGGAGGTGTAATGAAGTCTATAACACAGATTTCACCATCATCACAGAGTTTCATATTATATTTGATTGTAAAATAGTAACTGACTTTTAGGTTGAATTTAGAAATTTTTGCCCACGCTTTCTGGACAGATAATTGTATCATCTCTAACTCTTTGATCTTATTTAATATTAAAGTTCCAGATTCTATTCCTTGGGTGCAGGTATCTCTACTTTGGTCTATTTTAGCTATAGCTAGAACAATAGTCACAAAGAGTTGGAAATGTGAAACTACTCTTTCCTTCACCAAATTCATTAATTTAGCAAAACATGTCTATAAAAAAGAATTGTCAACTGCAAAATGAGAACTTTGAATATTACTCACCAGTTTAGATTTTTGTCAATGTTAAGTGATTTATGTGATACATTTTAAATATTTAGTTTTCTATGTTTGATTTTGTTGTGGACATCTGCAAATAGCTATGTTTTTTGTTCTATTTATCTTGAAAAACATTTGTACAGTCTTTGTTTTAAAAAAAAAAGTTGTTAAACAATTCTACTGATAATTATTCAGAAACACAAATTACTGACATCATTGCTATGAGAGAATATTTAGAACAGAAATTTGTCAAAGAGAATGAAATGCGTTTATACTTTTCATTTAGAGACAAGGTTAGCTGCATACAGGACTCACTGTTTAAAATGCAATATTAACAGCGTGAAATCAGTTGAGAAAAAATGTTGGCAGGTATACAGCTCCCTACTTGAAAGTATGCCATTTTGAAACTCTGAGTCCTAACAGTTTGAAAATTAATATATTATTATAACAACAAGAAACAATTCCAAATTTCTTTCTGTTTCCCCCATATCTTAGCAAATTTCAATGGAGATTAAGGTAGAGGGAATACTTGGAAATATCACAGTCTCATAATTAATATACATGTTTTCCATTCACACTTAAATTTATATTGCTTTCAGGAATACAGGTCTGTGCCATGGTCTTTTAGTAGGTACCATAAGAATAGATGGGTTTCGCTTGGACATCAAGATGTGTACTGAAATAGCTTGTGGTATATTATTTTGTCTGTTTTTTGTCTGTAAATATAAAGCAAGAAGTGCAAAGCTGAGCTATGTGTACTGTCTACTTCAGCAATAATTCAAAAGCTACTACATTATCTTTTTCTGTTCCTGGAAGACCATGGAGCAAGAACTGGACAGATATGTTTTGGGATCTAGTAAATACATAGCAAATTGGCTATTATTCAAAGTTTTCAGACTTCAGAGGTGATAACGATAGCATATATTTTGATATAAGGGATGATATATATGTAACCATATTAGATAATGGTCTGCAGTATGCCAGCATGGAGTTCCAGAGATTTTTCAGAAAAATGATAAATTTGAGCATATTATATCTACTCCCAAAGCAAGTCAAAAGAAATGAAAATGATTGACTAGAAAGAATTTAATGAATCTCAAAGCATTAACACTGACTGTTAAACAGATAGTCACTTAGCATTGATAGAATACAGAAATACTTTAGCTCAAGGTATTGATTTATCACCTGTTCAGTTATATGGCTTATAGATCTAGATTAAAAGGAATAATTTTACACCTTCTAACCTTTTTGTATGATTGTTCCTAGCCTCTGTGACTGCCAATAATCAGGCTGTCACTACTGCCCATTTATTCCCCATAACTGGTGTGGTAGCAAACTGTGGCATGATTATTATATGACAACCATAAGTAGTGTTTTTGGATTATCATAGGATCATAGGATTATAAGAGATTACTAGGCTAATGGCTCTGGGGCCCTTACAAGCCTAGCCAAGACGTTATCCCCAAAAAAGAAACCCCAATCAGCACCTGTCACCCATTCAATGAGGGACACAGGTGGAACCCTTGGGACAAATGTGTGGTTACTCATCCACTCATCTAGGTTGTGCATGAAGAGGGTCAGCGACGTACTTTATTTGACGTGCATGGGGTATCTATTCTAGAGATGAGGAAGCCTCTGGGAGATAAACCTGTCTCTCCAACAGGTTTTGTTAATGTCACATATTAGATTTAAACATTTTGATTGGGTACTACGTGAGGAGTTAGACTTATGGATATGGAGCATCTCTAGTAGAGCAGGGTCTGAGATTGCCTTGTAGGCAAGACACAGATCATCTCTGAGAAATCTTTACAAGACAGAGTAGAGTGATTGTGATTTGAGCCTATCTACATAGAACAGATGTTGGAGACCATGGATTACTTTGTGAGGTATTTCTGTGGCCTTTCCAGTTGGTACAAGTGTTTGGAGAGGTACATACCAAACGGGGCATTGTACTCAATTATTAGCCTAATGAGGGAGGAATACAGAGAGGTAACAACCTCCTTTTTTCTGGATGCAATCCCTTTACTTATGAGATGAACCAAGTAAAAGGCTTTTCTGACCACAGCAGCTACATGATGGTCAAATGTAAGATTGTTGTCAACTTGTGTACCCAGGTCTCTCATCACAGGTTGTGTACTTAGGGGGTCACCATTAATGTGGTAATCAGTAGGGGCTGTGTTTTTGCTGAATGGTATGATAATACTTTTTTTGCATTTAACTTAAGGGCATAACTTTGGCACCTGTCATTTGTTGCTGTGAGACCCTCTTAATGTATGCTAACATAATAATAAACCAGAAGCAAGTGTCCCATCAGTCAAAGAACTTCAGGCAAAAAATCACATAGAAATCAAAAGAATATAGGCAGACGTCCACCGTATAACAATCATAATTTAATAAAATACATAAAACCACAAAGCTTTTCAGTAAATGACTCTTTTCCAGTGTGCTAATAAAACAAATAAAGACTCTCTTCATTTATAACACAAGCACACAGCCAATCAGTGAATCATCATCACACCAATCAGTAATTTAAAGAGTCACAACATTAAAACATCATAATCCATCAGATACATATATATATATATATATATATATATATATATATATATATATATATATATAAACGTTACTCATATTATATCATGTTTCTCCCTTAAAACAGGTTTGATAATAACATTTTCATTTAGACCTGGTAAAACATTCACTCTAAAATAATTTATCCACTTATATTCAGCTCACTCTGTTTTATTCACTAAAGCCCTCCCATTTTCCCTGCACCTATTACTTGTAATATCTTAAACTGAAATGTGTGCTCAAAACCTGCACTATTCACATGTTTAACTAAGGCATTTGTAAAAATTTTTCTTTGAATGTCAGACATATGTGAACTTATTTTTCTTTTAACTTCTTATTTGTCTTGAAAACATAAAAACATTGGTAACCTACTCATTTAGCTAAGTATATTACATTCTCTGTATTACAAGTACCCGAGGCCCTAAATTCAAACCTCTCCTAGTTGATAGGATGTATAAAAAAGACATCAGTATTGATATCTCAACTATAACATGGTTTTGTGCCTATTTTAGCCCAAACACTCTTTGGCACAGTATGACTACTTACATCCTTATAACGCAGATATTGTTTCAAAGTTTTTTCTTTTTTAAACACTAAATTGTGGTGTTGTACCCTCTAATTCATCTACTTCCTGGTTGGACACTAAAATAGTCTAATTGTTCTTCAGAATCCTTTACAGAGATCTAGTATGTCTGTTATATTTCAACATATAGATCACATTAGTATCTATTCTGTTCTTTCTTTTCATTAATTGTTCATTATTCCCCAACAGACATGGCTTCGCAGCATCTTGCTTTAAGTTCATCACCAAAGCTTTATTATTCCCTACCATAGCACTCTCATACCCCATATCTATAAAATTCTTAGCCAATCCTTCCATATCTATATTAAACTTCTCGTCTTTAGTACTTAACCTGCTGGCTCTCATGAATTGCCCTTTCACTACCCCATTAAATATATATTAGGGACATATGCTCTGTGAGTGTACATACTTAGCAACTTGTACAATTTTCCTATATATATATATATATATATATATATATATATATATATATATATATATATTCCAGAATCAAATGTAGTATCATTCAAAGACATCACTACATCTAAAAAATTCACTTCAACATCAGAGTTTTTAATGTCAAATCTTAAAAAAACTGGTGGTGGAATGGAGAAAATCCACAAACTTTATCAATTCTTGCTCTGTGCCTTTCCATTATAGGAAGACATTATCCACAAATCTTTAAAAAAAATAATAGATGTTCATTCCTATATTTCCTTTCTGCTTCTGCATATATATATTTCTCCTCCCAAATAGCAAGCACTAAATTAGCATCCATGCTTGCAGCCGGTGTCCTCATTGCTACCCCTAAACGTTGATGATAATAATTACCATCAAACGAAAACACATTATTAGCCAAAATACAATCTATCATAGAATATACAAATTCCACTTTGGCTGTGTGCTTGTGTTATAAATGAGGAGTGTATTTATTTGTTTTATTAACACACTGAGGAAGAGTCATTTACTCGAAAGCTTTGTGGTTTTATGTATTTTATTAAATTACGATTGTTATACGGCGGACTTCTGGCTATATTCTTTTGATTTCTATGTGATTTTTTGCTTGAAGTTCTTTGACTGCTTGGGGCACTTGCTTCTGGTTGATTATTTTGTTTGGAGGTTCTGTACAGTAGCTTGAATATGATGGAGACACAGCCAGGATCTACTTCAACTGCTGCAGTAACAGCACTGACTGCCACAGGTGGTTCACATGCTGCAGAAAAATTGAGAGGTCTGTTAACTATTCGTACTAATCCGCTATTGAATAGTTGCACAAGCTCTTTAGAGAATACAGTGGATATCCCTAATATTTCTAATACTAATGAAGTTATTCATTTGCAACAAATCTTGAAAACTTTGAGAAATAAAACGGAACAATACAAGAGATTGCAGTGACAAAGATTAAGCTTTGATGCTTATTTTGCTCTACATATTGTACTGAGAAGGCCTTGAGTTACTGTAATACCTACATATGGCAATAAATATCAGACCTTGCTATTTAAATGGCAGGAGCTGAATCTACAGCTCAGAGCAGACGATATGAGACTTATGAATGATTTCTTCTCTACAGAAGAAATGGAATTAATAGTGGAAATTAAGGCATTAGAAGATGAGTTGTTGAATGCCTCTGAGTTTTCCGCTATTTCTCATGAATACAATGACTTGTTTGTCTACTTAAAGAAGTTTGAAGACAAATTGATCGCTACTAAAAAATGCAAACTTATTAGGGATATTAATGATTTTACAAACAAGAATATTTTTTCGTGGCCCAGAACAAAGCATCCAATGGCTGAGCACCATTCTGAACTGATCTACCAACCACAGACTGTGCCTGATCGTTAGGGTTGGGTCTTCTGGATATGGAAGTGCTGTTACTGAATTGGACACTTTTATGGTGATGGGAGCCCATGCATCTGTTAATAGAGGTATAATAGAGGCACTGAACATTCCTAATACCACTAGAAATGGCAGTTTGGGTTTAGGGGCGACAGCTGTTTCTATATCGAACAAAAGTAAAGTTAATGGAGAACCATCCATTTTTTTACACAAGTACTTCACACTCCAGCAACTGATAGAGGTGAAACAAAACATCATAAGTCGCAGCAGCAGCTGAAAATGGATATGGAGCTGCTGGGAAGAAGACGACAGCAAGCAACTGAAGTTAAATAAGGTAGGCCAAGAAGTGAAAATGAAGAAACTGAGGAAGCAACTGGAATGTCTAGTAATGTACTTAATTTATCAGGCATACCACTGACTCCATCACAACTGCAGCTTTTAAATAAGGGGTTGACATTTGTCCCTTCATCTGCTGGTGATTTGAGTGAGATGTTAACTGAGCTCAGATTGTTTGCAAGAAGTATTGATTTAAAATTGTTATATAAATGTAACTTGCAATCTGAGGCACTGCCTTATAAGCAGGCAAGCACATTTGTGACTCTTAGTACTCCGACTGTTAAAGCTTTTGTAAGTATGTGCAAACAAGAACTATATGATTTATATTTTCAGAATCAGAGTGGTGATTATTATAATTTGAACATCAAGAAAAGGGAAGCATTACATACTCTTTGTACAAACAAAGATTTAATAATAAAATCTGCAGATAATGGAGGCATGATTATTGTAATGAATACCAACCAGTATAATGAATGGATGTATGAATTCTTATCTGATAGGTCAACTCTTGTTGAAGTTGATAAGAAATTTGTGTGCAGTATTATAATGAAAGTTAAAAGCTTTTTATATGATCTGCTTATGAATAGCATACTTAGTCCTGAGATGTATAATTATTTCTATTTTGCTAACCCCATCATACCTTTTATCTATGGGCTGCCTAAAATTCATAAAAGTATAGTGACACCACCAATGAGACCTATTGCCTCCATAAAAAATGAGCTACTGTTGCCCTTTCTAAATATTTAGATAAACAGTTATCACCTCTTTTGAGTAAATAGTGTGAGAGCTATATTAAAGACACTCGAGATTTTCTACAAGCTCTGAATGAATGGACCCTAACTAATGCGCATGCAAATGTATTGCTAGTTACGATGGACATTAAGTCTCTTTTTACAGTCATACCAAATGAGTATGATGTTGAATGTGTATGGAAATTTTTGAATGTACATAGGATATTTGATGCAACAAAAGTGGAATTTGTATGTTTTATGATAGAGTGTATTTTGGCTAATAATGTGTTTTAGTTTGACGGTAATTTTTATCATCAACGTTTAGGGGTAGCAATGGGGACACCACCTGCACACACATATGCTAATTTAGTGCTTGCTAATTGGGAGGAGAAATATATATATATATATATATATATATATATATATATATATACGCAGAAGCAGAAAAAATATATAGGAATGAACATCTACTATTTTTTAAAAGATTTATGGATGATGTCTTCCTATTATGGAAAGCCAAAGAGCAAGAATTGATAAGGTTTATGGATTTTCTCCATTCCACCACCAGTTGTTTAAGATTTGATGTTAAACACTCTGATGTTGAAGTAATTTTTTTAGATGTAGTGATCTCTTTGAATGATACTACATTTGATTCAGTTATACATAGGAACATTTTACAAGTTGCTAAGTATGTACACTCACGGAGCATGCACCCCCAGTATATGTTTAATGGGGTAGTGAAAGGGCAATTCATGAGAGCCAGCAGGTTAAGTACTAAATACGAGAAGTTTAATATAGAGATGGAAGGTATGGCTAAGGATTTTTTAGATGGAGGGTATGATAGTGCTATGGTAGGGAATAATAAAGTTTTGGTGATGAGCTTTGAGGCAAGATGCTGCAAAGCCATATCTGTTGGGGAATAATGAACAATTAACAATGATAAGAAAGAACAGAATAGATAGTTATGTGAACTATATGTTGAAATATAACAGACATACAAGATCTCTGCAAAGGATTATAAAGAAAAATTGGATGATTTTAGAGTCCAACCTGGAAGTAGGTGAGTTAGTGGGAGCGACACCACATTTTGGGTTTAAAAAATACAAATATTTGAAACAATATCTGTGTTATAAGGATGTAAGTAGTAATACTGTGCCAAAGAGTGTTTGGGCTAAAATAGGCATGAAGCCATGTTATAGTTGTACACATTGTAAAGATATCAATACTGATGTCTTTTTTATACATACTATCAACCAGGAGAGGCTTGAATTTAGGGCCTCAGGTACTTATAATACAGATAATATAATATACTTAGCTAACTGTGTAGGTTGCCAACACTTTTATGTTGGCAATTCAAATAAGTTAAAAGAAAGAATAAGTTTACATATGTCTGACATCCATAGAACAATTTTTACAAATGCCTTAGCAAAACATGTGGATAGTGGATGTTTTGAGCACACGTTTCAGTTTAGGATATTACAAGCAATAGGTGTAGGAAAAATGTGGGGTGGGGTTTTGTGAATAAAACAGAGTTAGCTGAATATAAGTGGATAAATTATTTTAGAGCAAACGTTTTACCAGGTCTAAATGAAAATGTTAGTATCAAACTTGTTTTAAGGGAGAAACATGATATAATATGATTAATGTTAATAAAGCAAATGTATATTTTATATATATATATATATATATATATATATATATATATATATATATATATATATATATATATATATATATATATATGATGGATTATGATGTTTTAATCTTGGGGCTCTTTAAATTACTGATTGGTGTGATGATGATTCACTGGCTGTGTGCTTGTGTTACAAATGAGGAGTGTATTTATTTGTTTTATTAACACACTGAAGAAGAGTCATTTACTCGAAAGCTTTGTGGTTTTATGAATTTTATTAAATTATGATTGTTATACGGTGGACTTCTGGCTATATTCTTTTGAAGTATGTTAAAGTCATTTGAGGAGTCAATGACAGCACCCAACTTACAGTCATCTGCACACTTGGTTTGCCACAGGCCTTTTGTCTTTGCCTGGACTTATGAGAAGTAGATTCCAAACAATAGGGGTCACAGGACAAACCCCTGGGGGACACCACTAGTGACAGATCTGCTGTCAAAGATGGTAGCACCTATTTTGACCTTGTGGGTCCTGTCATTGAGCTAGCTAGCCACCTACCTGATGAGATATGGATTTATGCCAAGTTGTGTTAGCTTTTCGATGATACCCGAGTGGAGGATTGTGTCAAAGACTTTGGTCAAGTCAAGGTAAGCTGTATGTACTGACTTTCCCTCATACAATGCCTTGGTGACAGTCTCAAAAAAGTCAGTCAGGTTCAACAGGCAAGATCTGCCCTTGACATTTCCGAACTGGGTGGGGTCAAGTGCTTGGAGATTGCCTATGTCCTTGTTTATAAGGTCCATAATAATAATACGCTCCATGGCCTTACGGATCAGACTTGTCGAGCTAATGGGGCAATAATTTCCAGGATCAGTAGTTTCACCACCTTTGTGCAAAGGGATGACAATGGCAGTTCTCCACTCTGCTGGAATGAAGCCTGTACTTAGGCTATGGTTGAATAGGGTGCTCAATGGCGAGGCTAGTTCTTGCTAGAGATGTTGCAGAATACAGCCTGGGATACTATCAGGTCCTATGGAAGCTGTGTTCTTTGCCTTGGATAGGGCCTTTAACACTTGATCTATGGAGAGGTGAGGTGGGGGCAAGTATTGCGGATGTCGAATGGGCCTTGTGGGGCAGAGGGGTAAAGTTTGCACTGACACTTTCTGCTAGCAGGTTAGCTAAGTCAACAGGATCAGTGTAAGTGGTACAGTTTAGAACTATTTCTGAACAAACCTGGGCTTTGCCATGGAGATTTCTCAGGTAACTGAAAATGGCTTTGTGGTTAACCTTTGCTATGGAGGCTAGTATTGATTCATAATTGGCTTTGAAGGTTTTCACTAGTGATCTAATTTGCTTGTTGAGGCTAAGGAGGGAATTTTTCCAATTGGGAATTTGTGCCTTTTTACCCTTGGACAACAGTTTATTCTTTTTGTTGTAAAGCCTGTTGAATGAGGATGTCCACCACATAGATTTGTGTTTTCTTAAGGATCAGGTTTTAGTTCTGTTGGGTATGGCTGAGTCCATGCAGTTGTACAAGTGCTTATATACTGCACTGGTGTACCTTTCAGTATATTTGTCTACATCCTCTGAGGGGGGCAGTAGTGTGAAGCTACTGGTATCCTAGGAGGTTGTAGTCAGTTTTTGAGACGTTGTTTAGTCTGGTTATTGCTTGGAGGGGGAGTGGTGGACTGGATAGACACTTCAAATGAGACAGACTGATGGTCTGATCTCACCAGGGAAGAACTTACTTTGGAGGTGGTGCAGCATCACCCATGTTGGTGAGAACCAAGTCTAGAATGCTCTCTCCCCTTGTGGGGGATGAGGCAAGCTGGTCTAGTATGTTAGAATTGATGAAGTCCAGGAATCATTGGGTGAGTGCATTAGAGCAGGAATATTTAATCCAGTTTATGGTGGGTTAGTTGAAGTCACCAAGGATCACCAAGGTTAGAGGGTACCTTGATGGACTCAAGTAGGTCCAGGTAGGAGGAGTGGGTGTCTTGAGTCATGGAGGTGATCTATAGCTGGCTATAAGTTGAATGGGTGTCTTCCCAATTGTCAATTGCACCTGTAGAAGTTCTAGTGCATCACTCTGGCAAACTAGTCTGGAGATGTGCTTGTCTTTGATGAAAATAGAAACTCCACCACCCTAAGTCTTCCTGACCTAATTTTGGGTCTAGGTAGGAGGAGTGGATGTTCTGAGTCGTGGAGGTGGGTCTATAGCTGGCTATAACTTGGATGGTTCTCTTGCTAATTGTCAATTACACCTGGAGAAGTTCTAGTACATCATGTTGGCAAACCAGTCTAAAAGTGTGCTTGTCTTTAATGAAAATAGAACCTCCAGCACCCTTAGTCTTCCTGACCTCATTTTGGGGTCAGAATGTATGGAATGAGGTATAGCCTGGTAAGGCAGGGGTGCCCTCTGCAGCCTTGAACTAAGTTTCTGCGACTGCACAGATGTCAGTATCTTCCAGTGCTAGGAGAGCCTCCAGTAAGTGCATTTTCAGGTTAAGGCTCCAAGTGTTAAGCAGCATGACCCTCAATTTGCTTTTTGACAGATCTTTAATGTTGGATAATTTGTCTGTGGGACATTGCCTAAAAAGGCACAAAGGGGGAGGCAAGAGCCTTGGCCAGAATCCTGCATCCCAGGGGTGACAAGTGGAGCCCATCTCTGGCAAAGCATTGAGGCCTGACTTCCTGAAAATTGAAATCACATTCTAGACAGACTAAAGCAAAAATAGTTAAGTGAAAGATTCTGCTCTAATAAATGTGCTAGACTCATTTTGACCTGAACAAATGAGATAAGGTGAGAATTCATCAGAGTTTCGGTGCCAAAAAAAGGGAAAGCAGTGAATCTGAAGAAATTTGAGCAGCAACTGCTGTTTGTTGATTGTACAACAGATGTCACAATATTGTCAGGAAACTGGAGTCAGGTCTGTTGAAAGTAAGTTCATCTCAGAGTGGCTGTGTAAGCCAAAGAAGCTTTGTGTAAGATAAGTAAAAGTATAAAAGATATAATGAAATATTCAGTGAGATAATGAAAGTGGTGCCCCAAGAGATATTTTCTGAGGTGGTTGCAATATCAGAACATTCTTATGAACTGTCAATAGAAATACTTAAAGAAGAGATCCTGTTGACATCATTGCCAATTATGGAGATGATGTAAGGCTAATCTTCATTCTTTTCTAGACTTGGAAGATTATTTAAAATACCATCTAATAGACTATGAATTGATCATAGCTAAACATTAAATTTAAATGTTACTTGAAATAATACAGTCTATTGAATGCTGCTATTATAAATAGGTCATAAATGAACATGATGCGTATTACACTGCAGTATAAGAATGTCTCATTGAAACCAGTAAAATACCAAACATCGGTATATATCTATATCTGTATCTATATCTATATTTATATATCTCTATCTATCTATCTATCTATCTATCTATCTATCTATCTATCTATCTATCTATCTGTGGACGCAGCTCAAAACAAGAAATGCTCATATGAATGAATGCTTTTTAAAGCAGTAAATATTCCAGTTTTTTGCCATCGGTCTTTTGTACGGTATTGTGGTGTAACAGACTCAGAGAATTTTCCCCTTATACCATTGTTGTGCAATCTCGAAGGTGGTATATATATATATATATATATATATATAATTAGCAGGTAGTGTTGGGGGTGTAAAGAGAGGCTTGTCCCCTACAAAAAAAAAATACAGTTTATTTTGATCATTTTAGATTCAATCTAGAATGTTTGTTCTTTCTGTGTTCACTCTTATGAGCATTTGATTTTTCATAAGCCACAGACACACAGTGTGCGTGTGCATGCATGTGAGTGTGTGTCTGCATGTCTCTGTGTGTGTATTATTAATATTAGTAACTGACAATTTTAAAGGAATTATGCAATATTTTCCTTCTGAACTGAAAAATGGTATTCAACAAAGATGTATGCATCTTTAACCATATGGTGCCTTTAGTCTTAGTTCATGTCCTATGTATATGTCATATGGTCTGTTTTATTGCTTTACTTTGTGTAGTCAGAAGATAGAACTGGTAACTCTGGCAAAATGCATCTAATGTCACTTCTCTTTTGTTTGTATTTCAGATGTCAAATGTTACAGCAGACAGCAACCTCTGAAATGCTACTTGACATGGGTTCACAGTCAGTATGTCATGTCATACCAACCTGAAGAAGTTCTTTGACTGAGTAGGAGGTGAAGTGGACCAAGGTAGACTGCTGCATGAGATTTTCTGTACTTTAGTCAGTTCCTTAACAATGTCCTCTATAGGGATTTTTGAAGTTAGGGGGAGTGGGAGTAAGATAAAATTAAATGTAATGGATGGATGGACTGCAATTTGAGGAAAAAAAAAGTTATTGTTAGGTGATGAAGGTAAATTAATGGGATGCCACAGGGGTCAGTCTAGCACTCTTCAGTGCTTCCTGGATTTACATAATGAAGCTCAATAACAGGACACACTTGTTTGTGAAAAACAAAAGTTGGAAGGAGTGGTGGAGCAGATCTGAAAAAGAACTTATGAAGAGAAAAATTCAGAGATGACAATCAGCAGATAAGGCCAATGCCAAAAAAATACAAAGTGGTACAAATGGACAATGATGAACCAGCGGTGAAATGTAAAATCATCAGATCAAATAGAGTATCTAAATGTACAAGAATGGGTTATCAAGGACACAAGGAGAAGGCAGCAACAAGGACGATAAAATGCTGAGTGCCTAACAAGGAATCTGGATTCATGGTATTGAAAGGTGATGTAGCATTCTAGAAGGTACTGATAAAACTGCACAAAGGCCACTGTATCCAGTTCTGTGGACTGTATAAAGAAAATGTAAAGAGAAAAGACACCAGGTGAATAAAGGATTACAGAGAATGGCATACAAGGAAAGTTGAGGCAGTTTATTGCTATATTCACTAGACACTGGGAAAGAAAGTTGGAAAATGACACTTGTACACTTTTAAATGGACTAGAGTAGGGAGGAAACATAGAGGTAAGAGTACAGGGTATGACCTGCAGCCAACAGAGGTCAGTTTCAATCTAAAATAAGAAAACATTTGTTCACTGGCACTGTTATGGATAGATAGGATGAATGTCCTGAATGTGTGGTGCTGAGGAAAAGAAATGTGGCATTTAAAATGAGTTGTGTGAAAAGGAGGGACAAGGATGGGAAAATATGGCAGTGTGCTACAAGCTGGAAAGGTTGAAAAAAACCCACACAGAGTACATGCAGCAAAGTGCTTCCCTCTGCCAACATAAAAAATGTATATATTACAGGATTACAAAACAAGCTTTTGAACTTAAATTCAGTGTTTGCCTAGCAGAAAACTATGAGTTACGGGAATAAAAACTCAGTCTCTCTCAGGTTTCTTAGACATAACACTCTAGTTGTGTCACTTCTGTGCATCACTACAAAGATTGCCAAAGCAGTAAATATCTCTTGGTGAAAGAAATTCTGAACTGCTGATTTTAAGTTGCTACACATTTTCTTACTGAACCTGACTAAACAGCAAAGCAGAAATTAGTATAGCTTCAACGTGCAGTTTATTGAGCCACTGAATGCATTCAGTTTTAGTGCGGTCACCAAACTGTAAATAAACCCATTTTATACAAACCTTGCTGGTTCCCTCATTTATCTTCTGAGGAATCAAATCAGTTACTTAACAACTGGACTAGGCTGTTTAAACTTGTGGCAGTATATTCTGCTGGTCACAGACACATTCTTTAAAAATATTTCCTACAGAAATTAACATAACTTTTTTTTTAGAAAAGTGAATAGAATGCTCTTCAAGCAAACAAAATTACCATTTTATGGAGGGTGCATGTGTCATCACAGAAATTTATTAAAAAAGCTATAGCCATATAATTATCATTCTGTGTTGGTGGTAATACAGAAGTTAGAACTGATTACATCTGTGATTTTGAATAAAAGTAAAATTAAAAATTCCAGTGTAAAACAGCATTATTGTTATTGTTATCATTATTATTATTATAATTATAATTGCAATAATTATTGCTACTGCTATTATGGATGTATCTTGTACACAAATGTGTCATAAATCCCAGTGTAAAACATTATCATTATCATTATTATTATTATTATTATTATCATTATTATTATTATTACTATTGTAAGGTATGGATGTATCTTTTACAGAAGTTCACTAAGAAAAGCTAAATGCATATCATTATCATTCTGTGCTCACAGTAATGCTGTGTTGAAATAAAAGGTGATTACCTCTGTGGTTTTCAATGAAAATAAAACTAAAAACTCCAGTGTAAGACATTTTTTTTTCTTTAAGAGTTGAATGTATCTTTTATACAAACATTTAATAACCTTGACAAATGTGCCCATTTTTATCACAATTGCCTTAATGTGATAAGACTAAAAATCACTCAAAAATAACATCTGATAAGTTTGTTAAAAGTATTTTATTATGCTTCACCTGACATTCAAAATCTACTTAATGTTCTAATTATGAATTACAAAGCCTTCACCACAGACAGGTTATTGTTCAGGAAACTCCACTTACTTCCGTATATCACTGCTCATATATATTTTCCAGATTCTTCTAAGTTTCAATTTATGCTACCACTTATAACTTACCTGCTTCGTCCTTTATTCATGACCAGCTTCCAATTGTCATTAAATCATAAGGTTGTAAAAGTTAATGTTTCCGATGTATTTTCTACTCTTGTGTAATGTCCAATAGAAATGTACAGTAAAGAAAGAAAGTTTTTCTACTACTCATTTATTATACTATACTATGCTATATTATAATATAATATAATATAATATAATAGGGTCTATATTACCTAATCAAAACAGCTAAATATCGAACACCATTTCATCGACCACTAAATATCGAACTACCATTTATGTGAATGACTAATTCACCGATTTTCATCCTAGGGAAAAAAATTGCTTGGCGGTCATCATGAATTTGCCGTTTTCCCCACTGTAGTGTGTTCTCAGAGTTGGTATATTTAGTTAGGGTGTGTGTGTGGCAGGCACAGTCCCCCACTTTGCAATGTTTGAATTGATGTGTCGTTTCTGGTTGGCCTATCAATTTTTTTCCCTAGGAAAAAAAATCGGTGAATTGGCCATTCGTGTAAATGATAGTTTGATATTTAGTGGTCGATTAAATAACGTTCCATATTTAGCCATTTCAATTAGGTGATATAGCCCCATATAATATAATGTAATATTACACATAGTACAAAGTATCTATGCTTGGCATATAAGGCATTCGCAGATCAAGCTCTGATGGATCTCTTGCACATCTGCAAAACAAACATAATCAGAAACACTAAATTCAAAGACCTGCCCTAGGATTCAATAAACTCTGTGCAGGAATAGTGCTATTCCTGCATGGAGGGGTTCATGTCCATGTAGCCACAGCAGCGCACCTTGCATATTCATGAAAGCTTGCTGGTGTTTAGGCTAAACAGACACAAAGCATGAATGAGTGCAGGGGGTGTGTTTAAGTAGTGCCCGGACTATGACCGTGCCCCCTGCACTCAGAAAGTGCCGTATGGCACTTTCTAAACCTGGTCCAGCACAATATTAGAGAATTTCTCTAATATTATGCCAGTATTTCAGTATCCGCAGACACTGAAATTAAATAAATTATCATTTCAGTGTCCATGGGCACTGAAATACACATGGGAGCAAACAAGCAATGCAGGGGGTGTGTGACAGGTTCTGTCACTCCCTGCATTTTAAAAGTGCCGTATGACACCTTGCAACTTGCTAAAGCAGGAAATATGGACAAAGGCACACATAATGGGGGGACAAAGCTCTAAAAAGGGACACTTTTTAAATATTGTCCTCACAAACTTAGAAAGTTGATAGAAAACAGGTCATGCATTAGCATAAATGTCCGAAGGATAGAAGTCTGAAAGTCAAATGTATGGCATTATTACCTGACAGTAGTCCATGTGGACAAAGGCACAAATAATGGGGGGACAAAGCAGGCAAAAATAATTGGGGGGACAAAGCACTGAAAAGGGATAGTACTTAAATATTGCCCTCACAAACTTAGAAAGTTGATAGAAAACAGGATATGCATTACCAAGAATTTCTGGAGGATAGAAGCTTTAAAGTCAAATGTATGCCATTATTTGCTGACTGCAGTCCTCAATGACTTGTCAGAAAACCACAATACTCACTATATAACATAATAATATAATAATAATATAATAAATCTTTTTTTACATGCTAAGGAATGTTTAAGCATAGCTAAACAGGTGTGCATGTTATGGCCCTCTGCTAAGCATTGCTTAAACATCCCATAGGAGATAAATAGAAATATTCAGCTGAAATTCCTCAACTGAGATAGTGTAGTGGTTAGAGTCCTGGCTTTCCGTGCAAGTGTTCATGGTTTGAGTACCAAGAGAGGCAAGTTATTTTTATATGGGAAAGCAGTGTTAAAATTATTTTTTTTAACTTAAAGTATGTAGTAACTGCTTTTTGTCCACCAGGGTAGAGTAGCTGGTGTAAAAGGGAAGTGTGAGTGCATGTAGCATGTGAAATCACCCATGTATATACAAGTGTCCCATACAGTATAGTCACACCCCTTGCTAATTGAATGAAAGCACATATAGGGATGTCAATGTAATGTAAATCATATACACCTGTTAAATGAAGCCATTATCCTGATTTTTGTTAAATGAAAAGTGAGCAATGGTCAGCAATGCCCAGTTATGCTTACCAGGTTTAAGCATCACTTACATGTGATTGCTAAGCAGCAGGTAGCTCAGCTAAGTGGATTTGGCACTGTTAAGTAGTGCTCAGAAATTACCCCTGTAAGCACTGTTCAACCCAGCTTAGTGGGTTTGTGTGTTGCTAAGCTGTGCTCATTATTTTTGAAATGGTCCAATGAAGGCAAAGGGAGGGAATATGGCCTTATTTATACCATGCAGGCAGGAATACAGCCATAACCTGTTTAGTTTGATATCTGCAGGAACATGTCTGGTGTTGGAGAGGGAGTGCGGTTTCGGGTACAGTGCTGGAGCATTCAGGAGTCCAGGGTAATGGCTGGACGTCTTGTCAAAAACCATGATGAGACACTGCTGCAGGGCAAGTACCAGGGCTCACAATACAAAAGGGACCATCTTGCACGTGATCTCACCAGTGCTATTCACATCCCCCAGACTGGTGAGCAGGTATGGCACTACTATGCTGCTATGTTGACCTAAATTGGAGGAAGGGGGTGCTCTTGGCCCACTGGATCCAAGATGCATGGGCACAGAATGCTCCCTTAGTGAGTAAGTATCACTATCAAGTAGTTTATAGCAAATAGTAGCCTGAGAATGTGATAGACAGGAATGCATAATGTTTGTTTCTCTCCCCCCAACAGCTGCAGCAGAGAGGGCTATGAGCATCGAAGCCCATGGTGACAGACTGCTGAGGCTGTGCTGACAGGCTGGTGAGTACAAATCTATTTTGCAGTATATTGCTCAAATAGCTAAGAAGGGGTACACTGCTTACTGCTAGTAGGTATATTGTTACTGTGTGAACTTAATAAATAAAAATGTTTGACAGACTAATATTGATGTGCAATAAAACTACCTACAAAAAAACTGTTGTGTTTATTCAGGTATGTTGCAGACATTCAGAATGTATACAGATTCTTCACGGCAAATGTGGCTGCGACAGTAAACATTAACTGAGCTTCTTCTGTGAACCATCTGTAAGAAAAACTGTAGATTGTGGAGCTGTAAAACAAGATATAACTGAAATGTGAAATGAATACTGCACTAAGCTCCAAAACCTGAATAGTAACATGGAAAGTTTCAAATTGTGTTCCATCCAGCATTGCCTTGTGTTAACCTTTGCTTTCCAGATTGTAGTAATCCGAAGGACTAATGCACAGTACAATAACTACCTGCCATGCATGCATCACAGGATTACAAGGTCAGACTGTCTAAACAAGAGACTATTAGGCAGAAACCAGTGAAACTTAAAAACAGCAGTTCTTCAGTAGCTCAGTGTGATGAGAAATAGCCTAGTTAAGAGTTTTGCACACACAGACACGGTTCGAATCCAGGGAGTGGTACTAAGATGTGTGCATATCTACACACAAAGAATCAGGATTAAATGTAAAAACAGTCAGGTAGTGTTAACAGACATTTTCTCCACAGGTAAGGAAATGTCAGTAGCAACTGTATGAATGGTATACTAATAAACTGTGTACAACTGTTCAACTGTCCCACCACATGCCTGACAATGACAGCAGGATAGGTACATACAACATGCACTGTTCCCGATACATGTCTCTCAAGTGTCATGCTGTCATGGCTAGTGCTCACTGCTGCCAATAACCCTGGACACAGATATGAAACCAGTTGCCATATGCCAGTAGCACACTCACATAACAGCACTTCAGGGTACCCCTCCTGTGCCAGATCTGTAACCCTGGCATGTACCCAGAGTTGTCACAGTTTGCCCCACACCATTTCAGGCTGACAGTTTAAGAGGTATGTTTGTGCTATAGAAGCAATGTTCCATAGGCAGATATAAAGTGAGGGCAGACCCATAGAGTATTAAGCAGTGGAAAACAGAAGCATAAATAGTTGTTAATGGACTTTTTGTCTCTCCCCCCACCCCTCATCTGGATCAGTACAATAATTCATATACTATGGGTATGTTTTACTCCAAACCTAATGTTGGTTGCATGTTAACATACCTTGTTCAAATACCATTGTTGGTGGCCTGTTGTCTTCAGTGTTACTGGCATGCTGTTACAATTCATACTGTTGTTCCATTTATGCATGTGTTCATTTTGCTATGCAACTGTTTCAAATCTGTTTTATGGAGATGAGTTTAACACCCATGGATGCTGTTATAACTAATCTGGAAATGTGTTGTTCTTGACTAACCAACATGGTCTTTAAAACATCAACACCATAGCACATTTGGAAAGACAGATTCTGGTGGATCCACCTATCCCACCTCATCTGGCCTTGGCACTGGGCCCCAACACATATGGGATCCAACACCGGCCTTCCTCATCTGCTGGTTCTGCACCACCTTCAGGTGGAACTGTCTCAGGGGATGGGGCCTGTCCCCCCCTGGGTGTGGGCGCAGATAGGAGCCTGTCACCTATAGTCAGTTCCGGGGTTTGGTGCGCAGCGCCATACGATCAGAGTTTGTTGGGTAGATGAGCCAGATTGAGGGCCGCCTGGTGCACCTCAAAGGGTGGGCTGCCCCTCCTGTCCAGCCCGCAGCACAGCCACCTTTGGGGCTGTGAAGGAGCAGTGGTGACTGCCCATGGGTGGGGACCTCAGTCTCACTGTATCCATTTGGGGTCTCATGGGCTTCAGATTCCCAATGACCCTCCCTGTCAAAGGTGTTTACTCCTCTCATGTGTCAAATACTGCCCCTGTCTGGTGTCATGTCTGTCTTATCAGTCTGCAAATGCAGTCTATCCCATCCAACCTACCTCCCCAAACATACCTACACCCCTTCCCCAACATCCGACTCTGAAACTACATCAGAAATAGTAAGCAATCTAGTGCATTAGCTAATCAGAAATAGTAAGCAATCTAGTGCATTAGCTAATCATGTTATGTCTACTGACCATTCTCACTCCTTTAAATTTTTTGTCTTGCAACATATATATAGAAATCCCAGGGGTGGAGATATAGAAAACACCACAGAAAGTTATGAACAAAAGTGGATATTGAAATTGAATGCTGAAAGATATCCTGGTCTTAATGGCACCACCTCTCTAATTCCATTCTTAAAGGCAAGACGCCTTAAACACTAACCATTGATGCTGCTTACATGAAGAATTCATACATATGCATATTTTAGATATTTATACATCGTGTTTTTTAACATATTTTTATTGTATTTCTTAGTGCATTTCTCACTTTATGCTGTTTTTAGCCTTTTATTGTAATTTTAGTATCAGAGGGGAATGCCTTGTGCTTGCTCATTTAAAGTATGCCACTATTAACTTATTACAATTGATGTGATAATTGATTTCATCTGCATCTATTTAAGCATTGAGCTGCATTTTAGTTTTGTCTGATGAAGCAAGTGAATTGGCAATCTGACAGATTCTGCTGGGGTGGATGTTCCTGCAGCTGAAGACGTGCATGATGAAGTCACAGGTAACACTACATTCTTGGCGCTCATTAGGCACATCAGTGTCAGTGTTGTTTGTGAGTAACATGGGTCAAGTGAGGATGAGGTAAGTGAGGCGCAGAGTGAAGTAAGTTTGGAGATTGTTTATGATGACTTAGGGGTTGATAACAGGTGGTGGAATCAATAACATGAGGATGGGTTGCAGGTTGTGGGTATGGTAGTTTAGTTTGTGTGTTCCCCTGGCAAGGCTATACAGTTAGGTTGCTTGGTGGCCTGGGTGTGCTTGTGTGTGTTTTTTTATATAGCAATGTTCTCCATTGGATTTGGTGGGAGCTGATAGCTAAGTGCGTGGTCTGACAGAGCATTGTAAGGGATGTGGATGGGGATGTGTGTGGAAGAGGTTTTCCTTATTTAAGCAGAAGTTTGAAGGTTCAAGCAGCCCATTGTTTTGGGGGGTTGCTAGAGGATGCAGGCCATGGTCTGTTTGATTTACCAGAGGCCAAGCTAATGCAGGGTGGGGATTTTGGAGGGGCGAAGGTTTGGAACAATGGTGGATTAAGAATGTCATGGAGCTCATCATGGCTACTGACTTTTACATATTTTGGGGGAAATTTGTTTGGCTTGCTGGCTTGCAGGATGTTTGGATGGGAGATGTATATGATAGAAAGATGTTGGGATGAGGGATGTTATTTTGGAGTTCCAGTTGTCTGATATTGAAGATTTAGTAGAAGTTGTGGGGAAATGGTGAATTTTCATTTGGACAATAGGGCAGTGGTATGAGCTCCTGGCATTGTCAAGTGAGGTCTTTGATAGGTATGTGGTAGGGCATTGCAAGATTTTGTTAAATTGTGTTTAAGCTTTGGAGCAAGGTAAGGCAGTTCAGTTTGTCAAGGTGGATTACCTCCGATTATTATAGTTGCACTGGCAGGGTTATGTGAGTTTGCAAGTCTGGGGTGGTGAGTCATATATTTGAAAGTTTGGGGCAGGTTTGATAACGGGCTCCTGATAAGATATGTTTTTGTGTGAGGGTTGGCATTGGCAAATGGAGGTCGGTTGGGTTACATTCTTGGGGACAGTGCCTTTAGGGAAGAGTTGGCTTTATGTGTGTATGGAATTCCATTAGCAGGATGGTGCGTTGGTCAGCAAAAATTTTATGTTGGTTATCGGATGTTTTGCCTTGTAATAGTGGGCACGGTGGTTCAGTTATTTAATTGTTCTGGTTGAAAAGAAAAGTTATTACTGGTCATTTTATATGCTTTGGGTGTCAAAAGGAGGCAGGAGTTAAGCAAGATGGCATGCAGCTGGGCTTGCTTTGTTTGGATGGTTTTGGGCTTTTAGTGTTTTGGTGGAAAACATTGCCAGGTAATGACCTGGAAATAATTACAAAGCTGCTGTGGGTAGTTAGGATAAGTAAGTATATGTTTGATTTACAAGGTTTTACAAGAGTATGGGTATTACATTGGCATTGGAGAGGGATCATTTCGTTTAATTTCATTTATATAGACAACTGGTTGCTTTGGGTATATATGTGATAGAGCTTTGGGATGTGATGACAGGAGTTCCAGTTTGGTTCATAGAGGATAGGGTACACCGAATGATGTTTGGCTTCATATGAAGTAAGGGGAACAGCCTGTTTAGGCTGGTGGGTGAAGAAGAGGGACATGCTTGCCTTCTTCTGTTCCCCTTCTGGTGTTGGATGTTCATTTCAATGAGTTGGGAAAGGAAAGTGAGCAGTTGGAGGCTGTTTGATAAATAAATAAGCGAGCGGAGATAGTGACGCTGCTTATTGGTTTGGATGTTTAATTCAATAACTGGTAAAAATAAGGGAGTGGAGGTAAGGATGCTGCGTATTTGGTTGGAGGTGTAATTCAATAAATTGAAGTGAGCTGTGGGACGCTGCTGCATAGGTAAAGTAAGTGAGTGGAGGTATGGACGCTGCTTACTGGGTCAGGATGAGTGAGGTCACGCTGTCCTGATTAACATTACATGGATGTTTATTGCTGTGATAAAAATCAGTTATACTATGTTCAGTTGTAATAAATAAATATTGCTTATCAAAGCTATGTTATGAATGTTTAATAAAGGTTGTCAAACGTCATTTGGTGTGATGTGTTTATTGAAGGGGACCAGGACAAATGAGGTTTGGTAACAAACCAATTTGTTCAGGGATATCTTCAGAAGGGGGTTAGATAAATACATCAGTGGGAGTTAAGAGGGATGGGGGGTGAAAGGGTTAAATGGGAAGGATGGATGATTGGAAGGAAATGAGGTAAGGGTGGGGAGGGGCTTAAGGGGTTTAGGTCAGTGTAATTGGGTAAGGAATCACATTTTGGCATGAACTTGCTATCCAACTTCCCTTCCCCTTTTTTGTGGATTGATGGGGATTGTGGTTATTTTAATAAATTAAAAAGGTAATTAATAAATATTGGTTATCAAAACTATGTTATGGAAGTTTAATAAAGGTTGTCAAATGTCATTCGGTGCGATGTGTTTATTGAAGGTGACCAGGACAAGTCATGTTGGCAGCAGATTTGGCTACTTTGTTGTATCATTGCTCTAGGAGATCGTCAGGGTTTCCTGAAGGTGAATGAGAATGGGGCTGCATAGAGGACAGTTGGAAGGAGGAAAGTTGCAGCAATGTATTTTCTAGCACTGACTGTTAAGAAAGGTTTTATCCAGTAAAGGGTGTCAATTCTTTGTTGATTTGTTATTACATATTTTACATGGTAGTCATATTTCATGTTGTCATTAATTATTACACCTAGTAGTGTAGCATGGATTACTAATTCAACTTTTATTTAGTCTGTAGTGGTTAGTTTGAAGAGGAGTTTCTGGGTAGAGTTGTTATGGGGAGAATAGGATGAGCTTGGATTTGCTGAAATATAGAAAAAGTTGGGTATCAGATGTTTCAACAAAGGTAAGAGAACCATGGGTCAGCTGCTGTAGTGCATCATGGATCAGCTGCTGCAGTGCATCCATTTTTAGTAGCACAGATCAGAGTGGAATCATCCATATATTGGATGACTTTTGCTTGCTGTGTGCAAGTCATTCACAAATGTGTAGAATCAAGCTCTGGAGGAATCCAACTGCTTTGAGAAGGAAAAAGCAGATGTTATTTACCATTTAAAGCAATTATTTTGAATCTGATTGTTATGGTATGAAACAGCTGAAACAACTCAGATTATTTAAAAGTTGGATTTTATTTTGACACCCACGTTAAATCTATTCCTTTACACTGGCTGAGGGTATGGTTTGTCCTGAAGGAGAAAAAAATGCACATTTCCATAAAACGTGGCACACTATGAGCATCTGAAAAAGTGGCTACCCTATCAAACTCTGGACCCAGAGCTAACAAATTTAGGAATTCTATGGAAAATGTTGTAAATTTGAAGAGCAGCAAAGGAATAAACATCATTCACACACACAAGCACACATATCTATAGCTATAGCTATAGCTATATCTTTATCTATAACTATATATCTATGTTTATAGGCTTGCCACACCTCCGTTTTTTTTCCGGACTATCCGGAAATCAAACTGATTCTCCGGTAGTCCGGAAAACACTGTATAAACTCTGGTATTCTGTTTCAAAAAGGAAACAGACTATCAGGGTTTGTAAGTTGGCTGATTTACTATGCTTTTTTCACAGAAAAGCATAGTAAATCAGCCGAAAGCAGGCAGCAGGAATGAAAAAGAGGGTGTTCCCGCCAAGTGATGTCATCACAATATCACAAAATGGGCGGAATGTGGATGGGAGATGGGTGGGTGGGCGGGGTTCCTGGTGACGCGGGGGCATGGCTTTACTCCAGTATTAGCCACGAAGGAAGATGGCAACCCTATATATTTATGAGTTCCATTCATTCTCTCATGTATTCATTTCCAAATTAGAATGAAGTGCAAGGTCATTTGTTTGAATATTCTAAACACTGAACATTTGTTTTGTCAAACGTTTGTTGTATCATAGCAGGTAGGTAGGTAGGCTGTGTGTGTGTGTGTGTGTGTGTGTGTGTGTGTGTGTGTGTGTGTGTGTGTGTGTGTGTGTGTGTGTGCGCGCAAGAGTGCTTGTGGGTTAGGCTTTGAATAAGAGTTAGAGAAGTAGATAACTAGTGTGTGTGTGCGAGTGAGAGTGTTTTCAGATTAAGGTAAGGTTAGGTAAGGACTCTGGTGTATGCATGTATTGGTGTGATGGTCTGAACTTGTACTGCTTGGTGGCAGAGTTATGGAATGTTTTTTTATTTTGTAAGTCAAGGTGTAGGGTTAGAGTTAAGGGCTGTGAAAGGGATAAGTTCAGAGATAGCACACATTAATAAGGTGGTGCAACGAGTAAGGCACATCTTGTTGCCTCATGTGATACACTCATGGTGGAGGGTCTATATACTGAAAGACACAATAAGTTGGCAAGTCTGGGGATTATGCAAACACTACAATATAGAAGTAGCTGAGAAGCAAATAAATGAAACGTGGAAGTAAGATACTCAGAAAGATCCAGTAGTAGTAGTAGAGCAACAAGAACAATAAAAACAGTTTAAAAATCATACATAAATATCTGTATGAACTGCAGAAGAGGTCAGTTATAGACATGTTGTGGGTGCCAAGAAAGTCCGTCTTTTCTAACATCAAAGTTTGAAACTATACTGATATAATGAACTATAATCATATCCGAACTTTGGAATGTGGTCCATTCCCAAGTTGGTATTAGAGACCGAAAACACTTGGAAAAATTATACTGACAGAAACATGTGCAATAATGGTAGACATTTAAACCTGAGTAGTTAACCTTTGGCCTCATGTAGTTTCAAAACATGCCTCAAATCAGAAATCCAAAACACTGAATTTGCAATAAGATACTCAATTTTCAGGAAGGGTAACATCTGCCAAAAAGCAAGAGGAGTCCTATTTTTGTATAAGATGTCACAAGTAAAGAACTCCTCTCAAGTCAACCATGCACAGCCTAAGGAAGTGAACCTGTAGTTGTCAGTCATACCATTGAAAACAACAAAGATCTTGACATTGCATGCATGTATCAAAAACCTGATAAAGCTACAAAACGTCTGCCAGAAACAAACTAGTCCTATCATGACTGCACAAGCAAAATTATGTATATGCTCCATACATTGACATTAGACTGCTCTGTTTTTTCTTATTCAGTACACTTGAAACATATATAGAAACACACCAGTAAGTCATTTTTTGTATGAGTGTGTCTACCTAAATCTTTCTCTTGACCCTTTCCTTCAGAGAAACCATCACCTTAATTGTCAATAAAGTTCTAAACCAGTAAAAAAATACTGTAGGTACTCCGCTTTATTAATTTTCATTAAAGAAGAATACCTTGAGAAAATGTACTACTCCCAAAAACTAAATATGCTTTTCCAGTCATTTTCCTAAATTCTAGTCAGAATACAACTATCCAAACAATAGAGAATAAGATATGCAAATGTATAACCTATACAACAGGTTAGAGGACCATTGCCTTTCAAGTTGCTGCTAATTACAGCAGTGGCCACAGATTATCTTTCCACCTTGACTTTTAAACTCCTGGATATGAACTAAGGCCCTCCCCTCCAACAAGTAAACTTTCTGTCAAGAAGTGTAATTATACCTTAAGATCTCATAATAATGAAGCCATGGTCCATGACAGGTCTAACTTTATTCTTTCTGTTGGTAAAAAAGGCATATAAATGAGAACTTCATAAAGGAGTTGTATATAATTTATCACACACATACCAATGAAATGTGTTCAACCCTGCTGATTCATCTTGAAAGACTCTGTAATCAAAGTCAGTATCTTTTAGTTATGACAATATTTGCATTCTGTTATTATTTACTTGAAATTCATGCAAGGATATGATTGAATTTTTATGTTTTACATTCTTCTATTCACTATTAGAACTATTATCAGTTTCACACTGTAGTTTCTTCTATCACAACCTGGGTCATAGCTGGATGAAAGGACAAGGAAGACATTACAACTCTAGTCCACTAAGTGAAAGAGTACTTACCAGCAGAGGACCACAGGTGTCACAAGCAGGGGCAAACTTTTTCAATGTCCATGTAAGTGACACTACAGAAAGTGCATAAGGAAAAGTATGATTTTCCAGCTCATGTCAGAAAGTCATGCAACAGATTAGACACAAACGTTACGCAAAGGGTGAAGTTGTCTTAACAAGATTTGAGCAAATGTATGGAAGATGATACCTTAAATTCAATCCAAAAAATGGCTGGAAATTAAAATGCATGACAATAAGTATGTAACTGGTGAAGAATCAGTAGCAATAACAAAATAAGGAAAGGGGCTTTGGGACAGTCAATCCGGTTAATCTAAAAATAAACCATCAGTATAACAAAGAAGAAGAGAAAATCAGTGGGACAATGGAATTTATGGGAGGTAGAATCATGTGCAGAAAACAATATTCTTCTATATGAAATAATATAAAATTCAAACTATAGTATTGTGGTCACCAGGGGTGGCCTCATCTTCTCAGGAATGTTAAGAGTGTAGATGTAGTGCAGGTGAAGCAAAAACGTGTGTGTGGTGTACACCTCTCAACTTCGTTGCTCAAGAATTCTGGACAAAGGAAGGATAATGGCCCAAAATTTGGGACAATTTTTAAATATTGTTCTAATTCACTTAAAAATTTAGTAGAACAATTGGTTTTGCATCAGCATGCATTTTTTGAACAATAACAAGTATGTACCTCTAATGATTGCCTTTATTGGCCAACTGTAATCCCAAGAAAATTACTTAAAAAAATACACATTTTACTTATGATTGGGTAAAACTAAAAGGCAAAGCCAGGGACATTGAGTAAAATCAGGATCAGCTGGGAGGTATGTAATTTTCTTTAGCAGAAGATACAGACAGTGAAAGAGACAGAAATAGAATGAGACAGAAAAGACAAAGAAATTAAGTGCTTAAGCTCTTGAAGAAAGGAGTCAGAAGGCATGTATTATACAGGATCCATGTTTTGTAAGCTACAGAGATAAATTTGGTGACTTAAAGAACATGTAAGGATGCATACATTTACAGAAAGGGTACTGGATGACTGGCATACTCCTTATAAGAGTTGGTATAGTCTGAAGTGATTAAACCTTGAACAATGCATGGAAAATACTAAAGGCAGATTTTACAAATTACGGAACAAATAAATTGTTGCTAAACTAATCTTATCTAATACATATAGGAACGGTAAGTCTCTAAAATAGTTCTTATTTACCACCAAAATGCTTGTTTCTGTATTATCTACTTCTGCACACTGCATCTATTTTAGACAATTAATTCTGTTTATATATATATATATATATATATATATATATATATATATACACGTATATCTATATATCTATATCTATATCTATATCTATCTATATGTATCTATCTATATATATATATATATATATATATATATATATATATATATATATACACACACACACACACACACACACACACACACACACACACACACACACACACACTTATTTATTTATTTATGAAGGGTATATAGATACACTTTACTGGCATATTCCCATATATCAGCATTGGATCATTGACATTGCAGCTTCAGTGGACATTTGCCCCAGGATTCATGAAGCTTGCGCCAGGCGCAGGCATAGCATAGGTGGAATAACGCCAAATATGGCCGTCGAGTGATTCAGGTACAATCCAATTCCACGTGCACTACCGGTGTACGCCAGAACTGCGCAGCCCTCTGCATAGGTATGCTAATCACCCCATGAGCAGTGTTGCACAATGCAAATGAAGGCATATAGCGATTCATGAAGTGGTGCAGGCGTAGCGTAAGCCCACGGAAATGTAAATCAATAAACACGGTTTACATTTTCCCAAACAGAACATTGGGGCTATGGAAGTGGACCAGACTCATGTATTACAAAGTTAACATATGCCAATGGCTAAATACACAGCCAATGGCATAAGAAAAGATGCACAACACCTAAAAAACAACATTTAATGTCATGTCCACAGTAACGCACAGTACAACCGCAGGGCATGTGTGCGCAAACAGGAACACAAAGAAAATATATACAAATGTCATAAAATCACAATGTAATACAAATCAGGTTTTAACCATAATACGCAATGGTAGGCATGGTACACCACAACCAAGGTGCAAGGGTTGCTAAGGGCCTGCAACAGTGTTTGGTGCGGTAACTATGAATTAGTAGTCAATGCCATGCAAATGAGGCAGGTAATACTGAATCGCAAACGTCCCCCCGGATGAAGGATGTATCATACGGCACAGCGCTATAACACCGAGGAGTGGCTCAGAGGAGTTACATGACATCAGCAGAGGGGTGTGCGCACTGTAGCAGTAAGCACATTGGAGCAATGCAAATCTGGCCTGGCCATTGCTAAGCAAAGCTGCAGGACAGGGGTGGGGAGGAAGGTATAGAATCGTTTAGCTGAGAGCACATATGGTGCCTGAAAGAGCATGTGTACGGGGATGAAAACATGCCTGAAACCCGGTAAGCAGATGCACACGCCGTGAACAATAGCACAAACAGGAAGGTCAGGGGAAGAAAAGAAGGAAATGCCGAAGTAGGGCAATTGGAGTACTACTGAGCAATTAACACCAATCAACTCACGGCGGCCAATCGACGGCAGCTGACAAGTCTGCTCGCAGAAACCTGCAAAACAGGATAGGGGAGGCATTGGATTGCAAAGAAAGGAGTGGAGGCATTGGATTGCAAAGACAGGAGATCTGTAATAGCAGAGCAAAGCAAACTGACAGTAGACCGGCAATAGAACACATTACGCAAGATAAGCCAGGCCTAGGAAAGTACAAATGAAAGCAGGCTGCTGGATCCATGCCAGAAAATGGTAGGTGGAACATGCAGAAATGTAAAGGGAAGGTCAAGAGGTAATCCACGGCAGCCAAATGTAATTCAACACCAAAGGCACTACAATAGTAGTTACGGTAGTAAAACACATAAGGTACTCTGTAGCTACGATCGTACATACACACCCTATGACATCATCGGTGTTCACAGCACAACAGTATAAAGCGTGAAAGCACCCTACACACATCTTTGTATTCCCAAACACTGCACCATAGGTGTAAACACATGGGGAACTTTTAAAATGTACATGTTGGGAGCTGCCATAGCTGTGATTCATCAGCATGTGTTAGAGACTGACGGTGTTGTGGAGGATGATGCCGACAACCACTGCAGGCCCCGGAGGAGGAGAAGAGTGTTCAGACCAAGGGTAACCTACCAGGGGCTACATGATCTGGAGATAGTAGAGTGTTACAGGGTGGATAGGGACATCTTACAGCAAATAGTGGAGCTGTGCCAGCCACGCCTGAGAACCAGAAACAACAGAGGGGAACCCATCCCAGTGGACACGAAGGTATGTGTAAGCTTGAAAATACTAGCCACAGTTACCTTTCAAAGGCCAACTGGAGATATAATGGGGATCTCACAGGCATCAGCATCCAGGGTACTACACCAGTTCCTGGATGCCATGTTACCACATGCCAATGAGCATATATACTTCCCCCGAACTCAGGAGGAGTTGGCCAGCAATATGCGTCACTTCCACTATGTAGCACACTACCCGGAGGTACTGTGTGTGATAGACTGCATGCACATACATATCAAGTCACCACCCGGTGAGCATGGTAGGTGCTACATAAACTGCAAGGGATTCCACTCCATCAACTGCCAAGTCGTGTGCAATGCCCAGGGCATTATCATGGATGTGTGTGCTGGCAGCCCTGGAAGCTACCATGACTCCCATATCTGGCATGCCTCACAGCTGTATCAGGTATTTGTCAGGGGGGACATCCCACATGGCCACCTTGTGGGGGATGCTGGCTATGCACTGGAGCCTGTGGATGATGACTCCCATCAGAAATGCACACACACCCATGCAAGAACGCCATAATGAGGCACACGCACAAACCAGAATCATCATAGAGCATGTGTTCAGGATGCTGAAATCACGGTTCCGGTGCTTGGACACATCTGGTGGAGCCTTGCAGTACTCTCCAGGCACGTGTGCCCACATCTTCATAGTATGTGCCATGCTACATAATATGATCTTGTGGAAACAGCTGCAGCAGGGACAAAATGGTGAAGGCCCTCATAGCCCACCGCAATTGCCAAGGCCATCGCAGGCACAGAGGGATTCAGACCATGAACACACTGTGCCAGCCCCAGTAGGCAGATGGAGGCATGCCCAATATGCCTACACCTTGGCAAAGAGGGAACTTATAGCACATACTCTGACAGTGTAGGCCCCTATGGACTGACACACCTCTCCACCTGCACACACAGTAAAATGGACGGCACGCAAACACGACCACCTGTAAATTGTAATGTATAGGTAGCCCACTGTGTGAATCCTACATAGGCAACCCTCAAACATTGTACACACAACAGCTATTGGAACATGGAATGTCAACACCTGAACAGTACATGTGCCTATCAGCATATGTTGGTGCTGTGTGTATAGGTTCCCAGGTACATCGGTAGGTACACGCCCGATTGTCAGAGGCCATACACCAAATGGGGCAAACAGTGTCCGCTGTCGCCACATCATTGAGTAACCAACTGTCGCTTAGTGGAGCAGAGGCAATCGCGGGAGCACATGTGTGTAAGCACTGTTCTGCACACACTCAGCACGGATTCCCTGCTGCGTTAATGAGGGGCTCCACATAATGTAATCATGGATGTTGTGTCAAGGCATGGGGTGTACCAATGACAGGTATTCATCACCCCAGCATGCTCCACCTACGGTCGTTTGAAGGTGTAATACAGTATCGTGTGTGGCTCACTGTGATATACATACCCAATGCTGGAGCACATCCAGTAAACATCACATGGACATACCATTAACTGGATTCATCAATATGTAAACTAACTGAGTTACCCATGTGAGTGCAGTATGGAGTAACAGCCGTAGTATACTCCACATACAAAAGACATAACACGTGTACAAATCCCGGATGTCCAAGTGTTAAATGCAGTGACCATCATGCATGTTCCCGGTCCCATGTCCTGCAAGGGATGTAACGTAATCCCGAAGGCACGAGTAATGCATGTCGGATGCAGGTCATCAGATCATGTTTAGCACACATTAGCGGGAATATGCGTTGCCCACTGCTGGTAAGCGACGTTTAAATATGACTATACGGATATGCATGAAACAGGGCTAAGCTTCTCCGAATATCATGCAGATCATGGTCAATAATGTCCAGAACAGGTGAAACCAGCATTATTCACCCCTGTACTAATAGTGCCTGCTCTGAAGGGTAAAATGACCACTGCCAGGACTAGAACACGCAATCATGTATACAGTTACCTAACACTATTGCTAGCCAAGATGTACCCACGGTAGGGTTGCCACCTCTTCAAATGACCAATGTGGGACATACGTCAGATGTCTGCAGGCCGACACATACACCCGGCCAGTACGAAAATCAGAACTTCACTGTTTTACCTAGACAAAAGCTTATTCTTGTAATGTTTACTTACTTATTCTGTTTCTATAACATATAGGTGGTTCAGATACAGAATAACTGTTTTATGCAACTATTACATAAACTATAGGAAATAAGTATGTCCTAAAATCTCAGGACATTTGCCATGTTTACAAATATTTTGCTGGACACAACTACCCAAAGAGGGACTGTCCCTCGCAAAGTGGGACAGCTGGTAACCCTAACCTATGGCAGGTGTGTAATGTGACAGGTACAGACACAAACGTACACAGTCCAGGAAACAGTATACACCGAGAAGTATACAATGAAAGGTGTAGCTTGCCTGTCACTTTCCTTGTCAGATATATATATATATATATATATATATATATATATATATATATACACATATATACATATATATAATACAGATAGAAAGAGCGATAGAGTGATATATGCTGATATATACGGATTCACCGATATCTGCAAATATATAGATAGGTCAACGACATTCATAACACCTTGGAGGTACAAATAAATAGGATACCACCAATTATGGAATGTGTAACATACCGACACGTGTAACCACGAGGCTGAAAAACCGAAAGAACACAGTACCGGAACAGTAGAACCGCGAGTACTACTATGACGATATGAAGGGACATTTAGTTACTGCTGCCGGTGTTGCAGTCCACGTAGATACTGTGTTTGTGAGTGCCATAGTCTGTGTATGTGTGTACTGAGGGTGCCGTGTGCGTTTCCGTGTGACTGTAATGTGTGTGTGTGTGTGTCCACATCATGTGTCTGTTAGTGCCATCTCGGAGGTAGATCATTACGGTAGGTGTGGGTATAGCTAGCCGTAGGCATACGATTACCACCTGTCCCACATTAGGAGGGACAGCCCCTCCCTGGGCAGGTGTGTCCTGACATAAAACATTACAAAGGGCAAATGTCCGAGATTGTAGGACAGTATTATGTCCCATATATTATGTAATAGTTGCATGAAATAGTTATGCTTGTATGTAAGAAATGTAAATGTTACATGCATATGATAAGTAGTCAAAGTCCCACAACAATAGGTATGTATTGAGGATAAAAGTATGTGCTATCCTGTGTACTGACCATGGCTATGTGTCAGCCTGTAAACACTGCTGTGTGTCCTGCAAGTGTCCAACAATAGCCATATGAAAAGGTGGCAACCCATGGCAAAGAGGTTCTGTCACCAACACAACTGCAATGACTGCAAATATCTGGGACAGAAATACATGGGATAGCTGTCATTTAGAAATATCACTTTACATATCGCTGCAATTCCGGAGGTATGGAAGTATCAACCTCACCTGCATACTATATAGAAACCAATTAACAATGGCCCAATGTAAAATCCTGTAACATAAGTCTACTAACTGATAGCTCTTTAATTAGGGAAGGGGCCCACACACATATATATCTGTAATATGTAGAAATGCAAGCCCCACAAACCTGTATATGCTATGTACACCCACCGACATCCCCCACACTAGAAACTATAGCAATACAGACTGTAATTACAGCACAGACATCCAGTCAGTCAATTACATCTGCAGAACCGTCAACATACCTTGTGAGAGACACAATTAAAGGTGCCATGCAAAATTGTAGCTGTTGTATAATGGAACAAATGGCGATGCTACAGGTTTTGTTTGCAATAGTCTGTTATCAGATGGTTGGGAAGACAGGTACACCCACATGTTGAACCACATACTCTAGCCGTCACACACAATCCACGGGGGACATCAATCCAAAGTATACTTGTCTCTACACATACAGTTGCAATTACACACAACAAAACACAATACAGGCCTTTTCCCCGAAGGTAGGGCAAATGGGCAACGCCCAAGTGGAGAATTTAATTATACCCCACTGTTGCCGCGTAATTGGCTAATGGATTAGCTGCACAGCTGATGTGCAAGTAATTAGTCACTCAGGAACACCAATTGCTGGCAGGAAACCACATGTTACAGGTATCGACGTATATAAGGATGACTTGCCAGACATTCAAACCGTATGCTCATACCATATAACTGTTTAAACAGTGTAAGAGAGATAGAGACGAAAGTCCAGAACACTCGGTTTAGTGTATGTATAGTCTGGTTTGCATTAATTAAAAGTGTCCGCAATGCATAAAGTGGGAAAAGGTATTTATGTAGTGATGTCTTGCTGAGCATACTAACACTTGTAGAAACTGTGCGTCCAGCAGTGGGCGACAAGGTAAACATCACAGACACCACAAGGGATGCTACATGAGGGCTTTAAACAGAACAATTCCATACAACCCGCCATCAGTGATAGGGTATGTCCAACAACTACGTGCCATAGCAGGGGATAGTATATGTTGATATACTGTCACAGTAGGCATGTGTATGGACATATAACGACAATGACATGTCTAAGGTGGTCCCGCTGTGCAAGTATGCTTTGCATTATGGGATACTATGTAAAATATGTGTAATGTATAGTATTGTATGTTAGATATTCTACACAGCATAACAGGCATATCATGCATACCAAAGGTATCGTCTATTGGCATGTACAATAACAGGATACATATGGCTTGTAGTCACGGGACATTTTAATAGCATGATAGCTAATCTAAATGGAAGGGCTACCAAGTAACCATGCACAAAGGACATGTAATAGCTTCACAGTTTCTTAGTGGGGTAGTATGCAGTCTGGCAAGTCTATGTGTAAGCGCAACTACAGTGTTCACACCAGTGGCACCTCTCTAGGGTAGTGTCCTGTGAACAGCAGAGCCATGTGTTACCTGCACCTCTGCACAGTACAGCCACTGCAGTAATCCCTGGCGTACATGTGTCTCCCATCCACCAAGTGATGTATCACATGAACAGTGCTACTGAGTGTCCCTGCGTGATGTACATAGGAATCATGTTCCAAAGCATGGTGAGTGTCCGGTTTGGGAATGTGACCCTCAAGCAAATCCCACTCATCATTGTGTGTGTGCGCACATATCCATGAGCATGTTGCTTACAGTGGCTTTTACTTATGTCGCGTATGTGGAGTATATCCATTAATATTGTTGTGGACATGGGCCCTGTCTGTTCAGCAGAGGTCACCCCTGAGTATGTAGTATGCAAATGTGTACAGACATGGTGTCCGTAGTTCAGCCGCATACTTTAACTGTCGGAGCTCAATAAACGTCATGGCGTGTTAATGTTGTGGTATGTAAAGCTGTAGCTGTTGTGTAAGGTACACCCTAAACGGGGTGTTGTACCCTTGAATGTGTGTAGAGGTCTGGAGTTCAGAGGTACAATGGATGCCTACGTACCAGCTACACACCCAGTACAGATACATGTGGCCACATAGAAGGAT
Source organism: Protopterus annectens (assembly GCF_019279795.1). NCBI lineage: Eukaryota > Metazoa > Chordata > Ceratodontiformes > Protopteridae > Protopterus > Protopterus annectens. The sequence continues at coordinate 649,555,366 of NC_056728.1, forward strand.
ATCCATGCCACAGTGGCAATATGGTAATCACAGGAGTGGGTATGACATACGTGTGTACTATGAACATGTACAATGTGACATGTAAGTAGGGGACTACCACCTATGTGATAGTCAGTGGGTGAATGGTGTAATGCAAAGGTGATGTTCATGCACCTTGTGTCATGCAGCTTGAGGCCATGATATTCATATCAGGTATCCGTCACAGTGACACCCATATGGATGTAGTCAGTATCAGCTGGTGGATCAGTCATGGTGCTTTGTATGCAGGGGTTTGTAAAGCTAGGCAGGGAAAGTCCCTCTGGGCTAGCCTGTACCTCAGGGAAGTATATACTGAACATGAGGGGCCCTATGACTGAGGACTGTGGTATGCCAAGTGTAACTGAAATGCATTAGGTACTATGGCATGCTACCCTCATTGTGTGTGTCCTGTCCATGAGTCAAGTTGCATAACATCCTGAGACATAGGGTACAATGTGCAGGTGGATGTGTATGTTGTCAATACCAGAATGGAGAACGGTGCTGAAAGGCAATGAGAGGACAATGTAGGCTGTCTGGACACCCGTACCGTCATCAACTACTCTGGTAACTGTATGAAAGGAGTCCACCAGGTGTAGGAGCCATGCTCTGGCCCTAACAAGTCCAACCCGGGTGGCATCAAAGGATCGGAGCCCAACAATGTCTCTGTGAATGACGTCCATGATGATGTGCCCCATAGCCACGCAGAACAGTCCAGTCAGGTGTGTAGCACAATAGTCCCACTCGTGCATTGTGGTGCCTCCTGTGTGGAGTGTGATAACTGTTGCTGTGTGCCATTCAGGGGCCACAATGTCTGATACAAGGCTATTACTGAATATGGTGGCCTAGTGGGGAGACATGTCATTCAGAGGTTTGTGGACATCACAGCCTGGGATATTGGAAGGTGACATGGGGCCAGTGTCCCAGGACATATAGAGTGCAGGTTAGTACTGTGTAGGTGTGACCGCAGGGACACCGCAATGTTCCTGCATGGATTGTGGCCCAGTAGTGAGTGAGAGGGTGTAATGTTAGCATTGAATCCATCCGCCAGCATGTTGCCAACATCACCTGGTTCTGTAATGTTCCTGAGTGACTGTTGTATGTGACAGCAGATGTGGGTATTGCCATTGACTACTGACATACCACCATAATGCCTTGTGGTACACCCCGGAATGTGTCGCAGTGATGTTTACGTAACTAGTCTTGGAGTATGTGATGAGGGATCCCATGGCCCTACCGAGGCTGACCAGTGAGCTACCCCACCCATGGGATTGTACACCACTGTGCAACAGCCTCCACCTGTTGTTGTAAATTATGTCCATGGAACTTGACCACCAGAGTGGCGTCTGTTATCTGGTGGGTACCATCATGGCTCTGTGTGGAATAGCATGATCCATGCAGTTGTGTATGTGCTAATGAAGTGCACTGGGGTATGTTTCAGCATTTGTATGTGTATTGTCCATCTGTACAGGTGTCATGACGTTAACTACCGCTGTCATAAGATGTCTGTAGTAGGTGTTGTAGTACTCATGTACTGTGTATGCCATGAAGGGTGTGGTGCTGGGATGTGGCTAACAAGGGTGATTAGCATATGTTTGGAATCCACCAATGAGGGGATAACCCCAGGTGTGGAACACCAGTCACATGTTGGTAGTGTTCATGTCAAGGATAATGTTGGTCTTGGAGGTGGTGTGTATGGGTTGATCCAGCCGAGTGAAGGTTATGACTCACGGATGTGTTGGTACATGAGTGGCTATCCCAGTTAAGTGTGGGGTAGTGTCAGTCTCACATCAGTAGTAGCTGTCTGAGCCCTACTGTCCAGTACACCAACAAATGAGGTCTGGTAACCATGGGGTATGTTGTTGAATCCGTAGCTTGTTACAATGTGTATAGCAGTTCCAGACACAGTTAGTTGCACATGGAGCACCTCTGATGCATTGTGCTAAGTAACTAGCCAGGATGTGTGTACAACATAGTGGAATATGGGAACACCTCAGCCGTGGGTGTGCCGGTCCAGGTACGTGCCTGAAAGGTATGGTCTGTCTATAACCTGTCATTGCAGTTGTGCTCTGCAGAGCCTAGAGGCAGTTCCCAGTCACTGCAGAGATATTGAAATGGTGCATTATAAGGTGTGCCTTGCCTGTGTGCATCACAGAGGAAGATGTCAAGCATTGTGTCACATGACCCCATGTTTTGCATGCCAGTTCCCATTCTGCCGGTGGCTGTTATTGGAAACTGTGCAAGGCAGGCAGTATAGAAGCAACAAGAGCCTTACATGTGATCTGTACTCCCAGGGCTGACAGGTGCAGGTCATCTGTGCCAAAGCATTGTGTTGTTTGACCAGGTCAGTCAAAGCAGACAGATACCAGATGCCTGTGGAATGACAGCAGAAGCATAGGCAACTGTTGAAGTGACACAGTCAATTGTTGTACAGTGGTATCAGGTCCGGATGAATGCATAATGCTCCCCAGGGCTTGGCCCACACCTTCAGGGCTACAAGACTGGTGAATTATTGCATGCCCCTGCACATGTAGTCTGTGAAGTGGCATCTCAGGGAAGTCACACTAACATGGAGAATGACAGTCACATTGTACCTGGTGAGGTGTGGCATGGGTGCATAGGTTATGTTGCAGAACCAGTTACCCGACAGCAAGATGTAAGCGACTATTGCCTTGTGTAGCCTGCTGAGTGGAACAGCAGTGTGACCGCCTACAGAGTCACCTATGACTGGTGTGTTGTGTATGTTATAACACCCTATTGGCTGTATGTGATGGGCACACATGAGTCTGTGGGCTATAAGTTGGTGATGTTGTGTTCGGTGATGGGGGCTGCCTTTGGTGCCTACACAGAGTATGGTGAGGTATTGCACAAGTTGTCCTCGTATGTGTGGCCTGTGGTGGAGATCATGTGAGACTATGTGATGAGTGGGGTGTGTTGCGAATGTTACACATCCCCACGACTGTCAGGTGAGGTCAGGGTTGGTGACAGCATTACCCCCAGCAGGGCTGCATATGTGCATCCCCCACAGGCTGTAGTGTCATATGTTGGGAGGTGAGCATCGAATGTGTACATGAGACAATTGCTCTATTGCCACATGTACAACATATCCATCATATAGACAAGCAATAGCACTGGTATGTGACAGTTGGACATGCCTGTATATACAACCATGTCTCACAGGATATGTGAGTTATGTGTGTACAACAGCTGTTGTACTGTAAGCAAGCTGGAAATGTGAGGACAGACAGTGTACCTGTAGTAAATGGTGTGGAATGGGTGCTATATTAATCAGTAGCTCATGACATGCTGACAAGTTCTGAACAAGTGCTGAGCATGAACATACAATACAGATAGGGTGCTGGATAATATCAACTCACAAGTGGTGGCGACAGTCATAATGGGTGGCACCGCACTATAACCCTGCTGAGTATGGTCTGCATGTTCACGAACCATTATCAATGTAGATGTTAGCAGTACAGATGTACAAGACAGTACGGATGTTTGATTACAAATACCTTTGTATGTCACATGAGTGTTCTACCAGTGGCCTGTTGACAGACTCAAAACTACAAAAGGTGCCAGAGTGACATGTGCATATCACACCAGTGCCAGCTACAGTAAAACAGGGTTAATGTGTTGTACTCCACCCTCATTGTAGCCCATACCACACAGACAAATGTCAGGCATCTGTGTATGTAAGGATGTGAATGGCCATGACCTATGAGCAATAGCTGTGTCAGTGTTGTGAACAACATACAGAATGGGCTGTGTGGGTGAGGTGTGTGACATATGTGCACATTCTGATGGATGATATCAGCATTGTCACCACTAGGTGAACATCCCTGTACCCATTAACTACCACCTAGGCTGTGGTCAACATTATGGACACTGTGTAAGGGATGGTGCTGTGCAGTACACCTCCCTGACTTGGCGACATCTCCAGGCCCCTTAGGTAGTCATACGAGGTACCCATGTCATGACAGGGTGCCATCCATGAGCACGGAGATCACTGGACAGGCATACACACCACTTGGGTGACCAATATTGGATCACATATCACCTTTAAGAGGTAATGGCCATGCGTAGATGGGTGATACCAGCCTTCACAATATTCACCTCCACTATGCAGCATGCTGTCTACCTTGCATAAAGACATGTGCTACACTATGATGATGGACATGCTACATGTCCATATGCTGATCTGAAAGACATACATCATGGACAGCCACCATCCTAATACTAGGATCGCCACATGCTGGACAGATCCCTGTGCCATACATGTGACATACTCCCGCCATACCAAGCAACCCTGTCCATCAAAGCTGCACATGTCATTCCTGTCATACATGGTGTGATGGCCGCATGGTAGATGTAGTATCAACTGTCTGGATCAGTAATGTGGCAATGATGCACCTCGCGGTGGCATAATGGCTGTTGGATACAGCTAGGAAACCTTGCCCGTACATGCTATAGTTGATAACCATCTCTGCGAATGACGTCCGACTAGCCATTGTTCCATGTCTATCACATGTGCAACACAGGCGATCCATGGCAGGATGTTGAACAGCTGTACAGTGCTGTGTAGATGTATATGGCAAAACACATGCATGTACAGGTTTCCATGTGTATGTGTGCATTGTCACTGCTCAAGTCCATTAAGGCTGTGTCTGTGTTGATATGTGACGTATACACAGCATCAGGGTCAACAGCATTACCATGGACACATCCAGGCATGTGCAGATAGGTAAGAACACCAGTGCAGGCAAACAGACATGCCCACATCAAGACAGCATTCACATGGAGTATGAACACTGTAATGAGGTGACACACATATATGGTGATGATATCCACTGCATAACGGGTGTTACATGTGTGTGACACAAACATGTCAGTCATGTCAGTGTCATGATGATTTGCAAAGATAACTGTGCAGATGCACTAGATGTCATAGAAATGTATGTGCAACAGTATTTCTGTACATCTCTGAAACTGTGACCTGTCACCATCATTATGTCTTGCAGATAATGCCTCATACACGCCTTCCAGCGTACAGCCACCAGGAGGATGATGTCCTCATCCTGTACCTCCATGAGAACTACGAGGTGTTGTTCAGCCATGTGCCACAGCATGCCCATTAGCGGGACGACTTGTGGCAAGATCTTTGCAGGAGGGTGAACGATGTGGGTGGCCATAACCGCACCTACCAGCAGGTGCGCAGACACTGCACGGACTTGATACGACATGCAAACTGGTACCACTGCAATCGCCAGGGAACAAGGTGGAACAGGTGGTGGGCCACCAACCCAGCCCCCACTCACACACACTGAGGAGCTACTGGCCAGTCTGGGGACACCCTCAGAACAGCATCCACAAACACTAGCTGCCATCGTGGAGGTGGGTGTCTCCCAACCAATGAGCCTGGAGTTTCCTGGTAAGTCAGTACTGCACATATGGCTACTATATCCCATTTACATGCATGTGTCACTGTACATTATGTAATCTTATAACATATGCATGGTATGTGGACACACATGCTGCATACTACAGTATGCTACCCTGTGTATGTACACATGTGCATACTATATGCTATTGTACAGGCAAATGTGTTAACATGCACAGTGCACCCTGTGGCTGTCATACAGTCATGGATAATGTTCATACTGCTGTGTCACCCCTATACAGGTATCTCTGGCATGCCACACAGACATGAGTCCGTTGCAGGTGAGACTGTCATCAGTATCAGGCATGTTAAAGCATAGATCTATTTGCCATGTGGCCAGTTAACACTTGTACACTTGATGTTCGTTCCATTCACGATATACAGGTCATGTCACCCATCATTCACACAGGCCACCCATGTGCAATATATACAAATGAAATTATACACCGACATTAAACCAGAGTATTTGTCATTGCTACATGTGTGGTCAGCTGTGCATACAACAGTGGAGGTGTTCTACAATGGAGTCATATGTACTATACATTGGAACAACATGTGTGGTACGCAAGCAGTACTACACAGTGATCTGTGATATGGGCAGCCCACAGGAGTCACCATTGTGTTATATGTCCCTGCAATGGGTGCACAAATTGTGATGTGCCATCTGACATGTCCCAGATATGTAGTGTATTGGCTGCAATAATGTCACACTATCCCATAACCCATACCCCACATACAACATGTCTGCATAGCCCTGTGGATGGTGACATATCTGACATCTATGGGTGTATGTCATATGGGACAACACAGACATGTGTGATAGATGGCCATCACACACATTTGTCCAACACATGTGCACACATGGCCATGGGGGATGGCCAGAGATACGTAGTCACACTGTAGATGTGATGTGTATACACCCTGTTTCACATTGTCCACACATGGTCCACTTATAGCCTTAGTTGACTGATTATACAGTTGATGTGGTACACTGGACATCCTAAAAGCCTGTGCACAGCCAGTGGAGGTGTCATTGATGTCTACCATATAAGATGTGTTGAACATCACACCTGTGTCATAGCATGACAGTAGTCACCTCTACAGCTTCCACAGACATTGACACCACATCAGGCCACAGATACTGTACATTTCCCTTGCTGCTGTAGGACATCACCATTAGCTGTGCACCTAGTGTGTGTGGTACATCAATGTCATGTCGGACATGGTGAATTGACAAGTCCGCTATGTGTGGACATGGTTGCCAGGCAGCTAAGACTCTGTAGTTGTTGTGCAGGGGTGTCATCTGTAGGTCCTCCAGTGACCTGTCACATGACACAGCATGGTTTGGTGTGTATACACCTCAGCATCATGGGTCACAATCCACAGTTAAGTCATGGGTATGCATGCAGTTATGGCTATGCAATGTGTGCATATTATGCACTGTATAGCAATATAGATGCCTCATGATGCCATGCAATGGCACAGTGTCTGTACTTCACACTGTATAGCAATGTAGATGGCTCACACTACCCTTCCATGCACATGCACGTTTGCTAAACATGCATTCTATCTGTAGGGCATACAGACAACACCGCAATGTGATGCCCATTACGACACTGTACATGTGTCAGGACACCATTGTGTCAGACATGTATGCATGTTAATGCACACATCAGCAGATTACATGTCAAGGTCATGTCAGCCATGTGTACTGTTATCCTGTTCTGGTCCACATGGTGTATCACGGGGATGCATGCATACTACCATGATTGTGTGAATGGCATGGCTACTGATATGACACCTGCTTGCTGTAGTGTGCACCCCAGGGGGTATGCTTACTAACACTATTAATGTCTGTGCTGCATGCCATCTGCTGTATCACAGGCATGCTGCATGCCATCTGTCAAATCACATGCATGGTGTGTGTGTCTGTGTGTGTGTGTGTCTGTGTGTGTGTCTATTGTAATTTAGAGTCTTTCTTTGCATTCACAGGTGATGTAGGTGCGTTACCCTCCTGCGGTCCATCTGATGTTAGTGTCCCCACAGATACTAGCAGTGATGAACATATGTATGAGGTACAGGCAGGGTTGTCAAGGGCTGAATCTGTGCCAATGGTTGCCATCCCAGCTATGTCCCCCTCTTCCCCGCACACAGTTCTGCTGCCAACACATACCGCATCACCAGTGGCCATAGAGGAAGGACAGTCAGCATCTGTTAGCATGGAACAGGAATGTGTGGTGGCTACAGAAGGTGTGTCTCCACACCATGGTGTCAGTGTAATGTCTGCAGATGTGCCACACAGGCATGTGGCCGGTGCTGCTCGTAGAAGGACCTCTGGCAGACATGCACCTGCAGGACAGAGCGCAGCAGCTGGTATCACCAGACACATGTTCCAGACTGTAATAGTGGCACAGGCATGTGCTGAATGGTAGAACAGAGAAGGGCAGTGGCTGCAGAGGGCTGCTATCCATACCCTAAATGACAACATCCAGGCATTGGCAAATGCTCAACAGCAGATTGCTGATGTTCTGGACAGGCGATTGGGTGACATGGTCGGAATCCTTGACCATGGCATGGCAATTCTTGAGTGTGAGCTGCCTGTGCTGGAACATCTGGTAGGAGTGAGGCATAGGCCATGTGGACATAGGCCAGCTACACCACCTAGTGCAGGTCGACGTGAGTGTACCACCTTACATGCCCGGTCCCATAGTGCCGGTAGCAGTAGCAGTGCAGCTGCTGCTGTGCTGTCCACACCAAGACACAGCAGGCCACATGGATATGGCCCTGGATGTTCCCAGTGGGGACACGGTTCCAGTGGACATGTGTTGTCGGACAGTAACCAATCTGTACCTCCACCTGGTAGTGCCCGTGCAACCCCTGGCAGGCACAGGTCACAGTGAGCTGTACAACCTGGTCTGTACAATCTGGAGCTGTCAACAATACCCCTGTGTAGGCCTCACAGAAGGCAGAACTGTGTGCACACATACACACACACAGCAAACACATCTGTAGGGCACCACAACACCCACATGCATACTGAACAGACATGTCCAATCATATCACTGGCCCTTACCCACACACATGATGTCACCCATTGGTGCAGCCTATGCCCCTGGCAAACATTTTCACCCTGTGCATATGATGAAGTCTGTGCTGCATCCCTGTCATCTACACCATCGGTGCAGGGACATGCTCACATGGTCTGAGGCACAGGGTGAACACAATTGTGAGAAGTGTATATTACATTAGTTGTGTACAACTAGTGAGGGAAGTCTATATTACATTAGTTGTGTAAGAATAGTGAGAGACGTGTATATTACATTAGTTGTGTACTGTTGACACACACCAGACATACCATGTAGTACAGGTGTAGCATGCATTGTTATATGTTCACAGTATGTGTCACGGTAACAACAGTAACAGCATGTTGGTAATGATGCCCTGGTTCCTTCCTTATGGTCTACTTGCATGTGCCTACAGGTAGCAGTGTTTGCAGTCTCCCATGTGTAACTGTGGAGTGCTCACAGGCACTTATGGCAATCTCAGCATGCTATACATAGCCTCAACCGGACAGCTGGAAAGTCTAACATACCACAGATGTCTACACATATACTGATCCAGCAGCAGCATGTGTGCAGTTTAATAGGCTACAGTGGCTAGAGATGTGACATCCATACCAGGCCACATCACAGGTATGTTGACATGGTGCAGGGGTTGTACACAGCGGTCTGGCCAATGATAACATTAGAGGCCACTTGATAGCATGAGGCCTCACTGTGTAGCAGTAACACCCTGTCACATTACAGGAACATGCCCACACTCACAGGGTCAACAACACTATAATGCACACCCCATAATGTTGAGGTGAGGACACTTGCCTAAGTGGTCATCACCCTCACAGTACTGTGCACCCACATGACATGACACAGAGAAAGGACATGTACAGGTAGGCAGTATGACTGAGACCGATGGCATAAACAGGGTAGTAGACTGCATCACCATGAGGGGTTAGGGATCCTGTGTGTTTTGTATGGTAGCATACACCCTCACTCCATGCACCAGACAGCCATACATACATATACACACACACACTGTGGAGACCACAACTGTCATACACATACGGATAGCTGATGTGTGTGATACACACACCACACCTGCCTACGTCATGCTTTCCACACTGCAGTATGTACAGATGTCTACAACAGTGTACAGGGGTGTGTAACAATTGGGATGTATTCCCCACCATATGTGGCATATATGGTCACACATGCAAACACACATGGCAGTACTGTGAATGATACACCTGCTATATGATGATACGTCTGACAGACATGCAGCAGTATTGGCCACATTATGTGTGCCAATGCTATGTCCGGCTATTGTGCTGCTATATGCACATGGCAGGATGTAAGTGTTACAGGTGTCAAGTGATGTACAGTCGGTAACACCCAACCGCTGTGTCAGTTTTATGTCTTCACTGTCAAGTAACAGTAATATAGCATACTGTTTGCACATGTAATGGTAGGATGGCATGTGACACACCTGTGAGCCGTCCCCGGCGAACATCCATCTACACTGGTGGATCACCACTTTATGTACACACATCCATCCATACCTGATTTACATCCTACCGTACTGACAGTATGTCACCATATACAGGTGTCAATGATGGGGCTGCATTGCAACTGCATGTTGTAGTTAGGCACAGATGAGTTACTTACATCAGCTACTGCACATGCATGGTAGCTGCATGCACACTACAGTTTGTACATGTGTGTTGGTCCTACATGCCTGTCATGTAGCCATGTTTGTATGCATTGCAATTGGTCGACATGTGTGTTGACATACATAACACATGAACTGTTGTATGATAGGATGGGTGTCATGGGTAACTAGTACAGAGGGAATGTGTCCTCGGTCAACATTGCTACCTCATGTACTGTTGGCATTCAACAGCCATGGACCCACCTTCCATTTGCATGCGCATGATTGCTGTAGCCACTTGTCTGCACAGAGGACAGCAAAAGTTATGCTATGTACATATGTGTTGTGTGTGTGGTCCATGCACATATCCACTGCAATTACATGTATGACATATCCAAACATGTGTGTTCATTGGTGTACAGCGACAGTCATCTGTCACAGCTGTGTAAGACCCAGGGCCCCTGGTATGTGTAGAGCCAACCTGGTTATGTACAGGGGTATCATTGCAATGCATAACACATGATGGAACCCTGTCGGTACATGTGTAGTCTGCATAGTTGCTGTACACCTATGTACAGTCCACTGGTCATGAGTCACACAGTGTTGTGTTGATGTATGGCTGTGTATTGCTGGTCCAATGACATGGTGATGTCTGAGGGCTACATTTTAGACTGCAGTGTGTACCTCTGTGATCTGCACCTGAGACATCTGTGATGGCTTCTGAGTGTCTACTGGTCAATACATGTCAGTGGCCTTCATGTACGTGGAGAAAGTAATACCATACTGTGCCCTTCCGTGTTTAGTATCCATGTGCATGCAGGACGGTCCTTTGCAACTGCTAAGTGTGTGAGCATGCCCAGTACGCCTTTGTGTAGTTGGACACACAGTACATTCCAAACTGCGCCCTTACGTGTTTCGAATACATGTGCATGCAAGATGTCCCTTTGCAACTGCTAAGTGTGTAAGCATGCCCAGTGCACCATTGTGTAGTTGGACACACAGTACATTCCAAACTACGCCCTTATGTGTTTAGAATCTGTGTGCATGCAAGACGGCCCTTTGCAACTGCTAAGTGTGTGAGCATGCCCAGTACGCTGTTGTGTAGTTGGACACACAATACATTCCAAACCGCGCCCTTACGTGTTTAGAATCCATGTGCATGCAAGACGGCCCTTTGCAACTGCTAAGTGTGTGAGCATGCCCAGTACGCCATTGAGTAGATGGACACACAGTACATTCCAAACGGACGTGTGATACTAAGCGTGTGGGCATGGCCAGTGACACCTTGTGTCGGTGATGTGCCTCTGTGTATGGGCATGGCCATTGACATCCTGTATAGCGATGGTGGACATCCAGGCAACAGATGTCCATTTTCAATGTCACGATGGATGCCTACATTGAACACACTGGTTGACTGTCTTGCAGGGTGTACTGTCTGTGGCGCATCCCGTATCTATGTAGTGGTGTTGTAGTGCTCTGTAGATATTTAGTTGCCCTGATCACACCACTGCCGTGTGTTTGTCTATGTCTACCTTGGGACAGTAATATGCTTTCAGACTGCTCACTCTCTATACATACCCTATCAGCATCCTTGCCTTTGCGGATGATGTCACCCACTTAGAAGTATGCCTCTGGGAGTGCTGAGTTCAGTAATCTTGGTAGCGCGTTCTGTAAATGCGTAATGCTGTAGTGTGATAAGGTAGTTAGGTGTATGTTTGACTCCCAGCCCTGCCAAGTGTGTGCCTCTGTGTGTGTGTGTCTGTGTGTGTGTGTTTCCAGCTGCCTGGGGTCACTGTAATGCTTTTAGATGCCTCACACCACATACATTCCCTATTGGTGTCTTTGCCTTTGCAGATGATGTCACCCACTTAGAAGTATACCTCTGGGAGTGCTGTGTTCAGTAATCTCGGTAGCGTGTTCTGTAAATGTGTAATGCTGTAGTGTGATAAGGTAGTTAGGTGTATATTCGACTCCCAGCCCTGCCAAGTGTGTGTCTGTGTGTGTGTGTGTGTGTGTGTGTGTGTGTGTGTGTGTGTGTTTCCAGCTGCCTGGGGACACGGTAATGCTTTTAGACACCTCACACCACATACATTCCCTATCGGCGTCTTTGCCTTTGCGGATGATGTCACCCACCTAGAAGTCTGCCTCTGGGAGTGCTGTGTTGAGTAATCTCAGTAGCGCGTTCTGTAAATGCGTATTGCTGTAGTGTGATAAGGTAGTTAGGTGTATGTTTGACTCCCAGCCCTGCCAAGTGTGTGCCTCTGTGTCTGTGTGTGTGCGTGTTTCCAGCTGCCTGGGGACACGGTAATGCTTTTAGACACCTCACACCACATGCATTCCCTATCGGTGTCTTTGCCTTTGCGGATGATGTCACCCACCTAGATGTATGCCTCTGGGAGTGCTGTGTTGAGTAATCTCAGTAGCGCATTCTGTAAATGCGTATTGCTGTAGTGTGATAAGGTAGTTAGGTGTATGTTTGACTCCCAGCCCTGCCAAGTGTGTGCCTCTGTGTCTGTGTGTGTGTGTGTGTGTGTGTGTGTGTGTGTGTGTGTGTGTGCGTGTGTGTGTGTGTGTGTGTTTCCAGCTGCCTGGGGACACGCTAATGCTTTTAGATGCCTCACACCACATACATTCCCTATCAGCATCTTTGTCTTTGCGGATGATGTCACCCACCTAGAAGTATGCCTCTGGGAGTGCTGTGTTCAGTAATCTTGGTAGCGCGTTCTGTAAATGCGTAATGCTGTAGTGTGATAAGGTAGTTAGGTCTGTGTTCTACTCCCAATCCTGCCACGTGTGTGTGTGTGTATGTGTGTGTGTGTGTGTGAGTTTCCTGCTGCATGACAACAGTACATTGTTTTTACACTATTCACTCTGCATAGATTCCGTACGGCATCTTTGCCTTTGATGCTGATTCCAGTAAGCTAGACGTATGCCTGTGTGAATGCTGTGATCTAGTAATCATGGTAGCGCATTCTGTACATGCGTAATGCTGTAGTGTGATAAGGTAGTTAGGTCTGTGTTCTGATCCCAACCCTGCCAAGTGTGTGTGTGTGTGTGTGTGTGTGTGTGTGTATATATATATATATATATATATATATATATATATATATATATATATATATATATATATATATATATATATATATATAATGTAGATAGATATAGATATGTATGTGGATATTAGCACTGTTGAATGTGCTGCATTATCTGTACGTGAACACCTTTGATGTATGTAAATCTGCTATGGCTCTGTGATAGTGCACATACTGTGTGCTGTAGTGATCCTGGGTTATAGTTGTGTAGTGACCAGTTATTTTGTTGCTGAGTATTATAAGGGACATTGACAACAATGATAGTACAGCACCTTTAAGTGGTTGTGTGCACATCTCAGCAACAGTCAGCAGTGGTTATTACTTTGGAGGATGAGTATGGCTCATATCACTATGTATTAACTGACAATACTATGCAAATCAGGTTAACATTACTGACTCCCGTTTATCCACAGGTTGTGATACAGATCCCAAGAATGTATGTGTAATACATTGACAGGTGCAGGACTGGAATATTGTTGAATGCATGGAGGGGTGTCCATGGCCAATAATGGCGATCTGTACAGCCTGGCAGGTGCGGTCTGTGACTGTCCCACAACCTCCTGTATATGGCTGACACATGCTGAAACTGTGTACATGCATACACACACACATGAAACAAACAGCTAGGGCTAACATATACACACACACATTGCATCAACATTGGGCCATGCAAACACTGTTGTCCCTCACACACACACACACACACACACACACACACACACACATACTTACATGTTGATTGGATGGCTCAATGACAGGCTCTGGAAAAGAAACACCATACCCTGTGCATATGATGACACCTGTGCCACCACCTGTAATGTTAACAGTGATGCAGGAACAGACTAACATGTTGTTGATGCACAGGGTGGCTTTATAGCACTGTATTAATGTTAAAATGTTGTTAACACAAAGTGTGATATCCTTCTAGGTGTATGTAAGCAGGCATGATGCATTGCAGCTATGACCATCAATGTAGTATAGTTTACAGCGCTGTTAATTCTGAAGATTTATTATCCATCCATGTGCCATTTGACTGATGTGTGTAGTATTGGCAGCATGTGTGTGCAGTACGTGTGTGATGTGTGTAGTACAGATTTATACATCCTTACAAACGCATACACTGGCTTACACAACATTACACGGGCTTCAACATTCTTACACTAGCTTACTCATTCTTCAACGTCCGCACACGGGCTGACACGCATGCACACATGCTTACTCGGGCTTACAGGCGCGCACAGGCGCGAGCACACTGTAAGCAGGTTTGCAAGAAACATCAGTGATATCCATGGCGTACACCGTCAGTTTCCTGACTTTAACTAAGATAAATCATAACACACCTCTTCCACTGATGAGTAACTGACAGCAAACATGTGACACACTGCTCCGATAGGATTACAGTGTTTTATACATACACACTCATGATGTCACCTATCTTCTACTCTGATAGTCCCCTTAACCTACTCCTACACTGTAGTGGCGTGGCCCATATGGCATGACAAATTGTGATTCACTATCCTCAGCCTCAATTGCATTGGATTGCCTACTAATGCTTGGTTACATCTCTGACAGAGCGCTTCCACACATAGCAACCAGTACTCAGTAGTCATGTTGTCTTCAGCTTGCCATTCACCTGCATGGTGAACTAACTTTTAACTAACATTACAATTTCTGTGTATATTTTAAATATTTTTCTTGTTTTAAAAGCGCAGCGCGTTTTCGCCCCGCTGCGCTACGCTTACACACAGGAGATCGGGGGAGGACAAATAGAGTTTTATTAATTTCCAATGGAAAAATATGCCACTGGCCTTATATTTGGCCATTGGCATGCTTCTTCGACTAAATTCATCCTTTATTTGCAGCTGACATTGCTCCGTTTAGCTACTTGCAGAACGTAACTCGGTTAACATCCGAGTACATTTCTGCACATAACTCTACTCTTGCATGGACAGCTTACTGTTTCATGTATCACAGATTTACATCATTTGCATAGCTTTCACCTACAAATGGGGTAATTTGCATATCCTAACATTGTCCGTGCAATGTTCATTTTAGGGGCTGTCTTACACGCCCCTACAGGATATTGCTGAATAGCTCGGCAGACATCTTGCCTTGCTCTACTCTTACTCTACTCATACACGCCAGCCAAGGCTCCATGACTCCTGGCCTAAGCTTTGCTGTGTGCTAATATGTCTATTTGTGGAGTATGCATGGCTGTAGGTATGTTTTGACCTGCTACGTCTGACATTTCTACAGATCAGCTCCCACTTTCATCATTTGTAAAGGTGACAGCCGTATAGGTACTATATATACAGCTGTGACATTTGACAAGTCAACACATACCTGCAGTTAATACTAAACTGACTACTTCAGCGCTTTTCATACCTTCAGATTTTTCTTGTAGTAGTATAGTTGATAATACTGTTTCCTATAACATATATCTGTTTCTGATACAAGATATATCATTTTATTACACCACTACACACAAGAAGAAATCACAGGCCAGATGCCATTACATTCCTTTTGCAGGACACACCCGCCAAGAGTGTTGTGATCCTCACAAAAGCCAACAGGTGCTAATCAAAACATATTATGCTATCATCTACCTTATGTGTTCACCGGTATTTGCATTTTCCGGCAGTGGCAGAACTCACATGCGAGTGTGGGAGACTGAACACTGTATCGGGGACACTGCATAACACCCTGAGGGACACATTTATTTTGTTTCTATTAACCTTCTACATTGACTATTGCAGGGCATAAGTATTCATTCACATTTATCGAGGTACATGCTTTTGACTTATACATATTTTGTCATTTGTCATCACGTCTTTCTTCACACCTGTCCACCTGATATCACTAGTTCTGTACATTTATTTAGGGCAGGGTTACCTTCATACCTCTCAACTGTACACATTTTGGGTAAATGTCCCGATCTTAGACTTATAATGTTGTTCCTTTTTCATAATATTGTGCCTTTCTGGTAAATTAGTGGCAAGTCATTAAGGACTGTGAGGTTAGATAATGACATACATTAGTATTTTATAATTAATAACCCTCAAAACATTCATACTAATGAATTATCCATTATTCTATCAATGTTCTAACTTTGTCAGAGGAATATTTAAAATAGTCCCTATTTGTACTTATTTTAATATGCCTATGTCCAGATGTCTTATTCTGAAAGGTTGAGAGGTATGGTTACCATCTTATTCGTACACATGTACGTCCATGATAATTGCTTACATGACACTGATATAAGTCCCTACGTCTTCCTCCAATGGTTTACACAATATCCAGTAGATGGGTTCTTCATTTTTGGAAGGTATAGGCGTGTGCTATACCCACATAGGAATATTGATCACTCCCATGGGGCGGACCTACTAAATCTGTGCCAACCAATACCTGGGAACCTAGGCCCATTATTGCATACCCATGATTCCCATACCTGACACCCCTACACAGTAGTCATAAGACATATTTAATGTGAGTGATAGTAAAGTATGAAGACACTTCTAAGCACTATCCACTCTCCACGTATCGGGGCATATGTCATACATTCTGTCAACCCATGTGTTATTACCCTTGCACAAGCTACTGTTGCATGTACAGCTACATTATAGCTGTGGATGTGACGTTCTTTGCCTCGATCATTACAGGACGGTGCCTTTAGTGGACCAATTTTTGGGGTCCTGCAAAGGGCACCTATATCTATGTTTAAAGAGTAGAACTTGCAGATTTGGCACACTGGTACTTTCCGGGCAATGGTTTGGAAAGCAGCAGTGTATTTACCTTTCTTGCATGTCTGTATGTCTATCCATAATAGCTATGACATAACCTATTTATGTACATGTGTTATATCTACAAGGACATATGTTTATATGTTTGTTATGGATATATTAATTAATGTATTGTGTGTGTATATATATATATATATATATACATATATATATATATATATATATATATATATATATATATATATATATATGTCTGTACATTCTTTATTTCATATATTTATTTAGTTTAAGTCTGTGGATATATATCTATACACAAATATATATATCCATATATAGATATATAAATAAACGTGTAGAAAACAGCATTCATTTGCTATGCTGTAAGTGGATTACACACGCGCAGGTGCACTTGCATATCCTTATTGTGGGTTACATATGTTTATTAAGACTTTGTGCTTACGTGGGCTTTATTAATTGTGACGGTACCAGTAAAATATCTGTAATCCGGTTAACGGACATATGCGAAACACATGTTCACCTTTACATATTTAAATGTCTTTACAGCACAGATGCATTCATTACACTTTAAACTTATATGTGCTGTAGTCGTAGTTGACCCCGGGACTGCATTCATGTTGGCCGGATGCTGTAACCACTATACTATTGGTGTTCTGACTCATTTATATGCATACCCATAGTACATAGCTACATTAACATATGCCTCACCGCTTCACTTACAACACAGGCATTCAGTCTCCTGCTGGGAAAAAAGCGGTACTACATATCACACATTCCATATTCCCTACTGCTCTGGACCCAAGCTGCATATTTAATCACTCCAAGGATATGCAGAACTCCAAGGCTTATTGTCCTGGCACATACAAGTTTTTGATTGTCAGGGTGTTCATGTAGTTATCTGGGTTTAGGCTTATCCGCCTGGTGAATGGAACTGCCCTGACCGAGTTCAAATGTCAGACAAAGCACATGGACATAATTTGTCCATTTTATAGATTTTTACCTGTGTTTACAGACACAGGTGTTTCGGCACCTGTCAGCAGCTTTTTATGTTGGCAATACATAATATGGGTGGGGGTGGTTACAATACGTAATACATGGTGAGGGTTATTCCTATTCACATTTGACTATTTCCTGTATGCATTCATATGAGGATTATTATTTTGGACATGAATTAACTACAGGTATGCAGTAGTACAGTAAACAAATGTGAAGGTTTGTTACTGTAAATATGTATGGACCTCTGTAATACACTGTTGTTTTCTGGCAAATCAGTAGCTAATCATTAAAGACTGAAGTCAGAACATAATGACAGACAGTTGAGTTTCAGACTTCATACTCTTCAGGTAATTAATGCCAATGTACAAACTGTTATTCTATCAACTTTCTAAGTTTCTAAGAGCAATCTTTACAAATTGTCCCTACTTTTTGGCCTTTGTCCCACTTTTATTCACGGCTTTGTCCAGATATCTTGCTCTCAAAGGTTGACAGGTATGGTCGGTCACACCTACACACACATTAAGTGTCCCTCACACAGTAGATCAGGGTTATCCTGTTTAAGTCAGTGCCTTCATCACCCTTATACCATTTGCCACTATGCCAATGTGTGCAATATATTCTCCTGCTTATTTGTGTCAGAAACACGTGTGTTACGGGCAAGTGTTTGATCCTGGGTAGTAGGTTATGCATGACCACTTAGGGCTGGACAGTGTCGTGCACCTCTAATGCACATTCCAACTTCTGTCCATATATCTACAGGACTGGACTTCGTGTATTCCGTTCTAATGTTTACACAGGTTACGTATCCCATGAGGGATATCCAAAAATTGGACCGATCCACAACAAGAGGAATACCGAACATCTATTTGGAGTTACGAAAATGTGATGAGGTCGTGTGCAGTCCTGCAACCGCCTAGGGTGACAATACCTACTACATATGCATAGTGGTCACTATGTGTAGTTGTGGCTGCTCCAAACCAGTAGGCCAAGTACGGCTGGATTTGGTGGATGTTCAGGTATGGGAGCGGGTTGTGTGATGTGGAGGGGATGCTGGGTAGTCCATTATGCATCCAGGTGTGTTGCATTTGTTATGGCCAGTTCCATCCATGTGTGTTGCATTTGTTATGGCCAGTTCCACCAGGACCACTCTATGGGTATGTGCCGGTGACATATCTATACATTTGTATCGCACATTTCAATATTCATCTGTTTGTGGGATTGTGTTCTACAGTATGGCCTGCCTGCTTGTATTGCAGCTGTTTATACATGTGTTTGTGTTTCTTTCAGCTTCACCCACTGCTCCATCATACACCTCAGGTTCACCTATTCTGCATACGACACAGTATCGCCTTGGAGGATTGTACCATTACCCATCCACCCCAAACACACAGATTCCTCACACCCCATACATCACTGCTTTGGTTGTTGGCCCATGACACGGCCAGAGTAACACATGGAATACCCTACATGTGTCTGGTACCTGTATGGTTGTGTGGACTACCCTGCCATGTTTGCTTTCCACATGCTATACCTCATGCACATAGCTACATGCCCATACTTAACTTTCATTACATGGTTGGTATACCCGGGTACTACCCGTTCGACTGTGACACATCCTGACAAGTTCGGCTTGTACCGCTGACTTCCGGATTTTGGCAGCCTGTTGTACTCATTGGTAGGATGCCACCTTTTCCTATGTCCAGGATGAGATATATTCCGTACACATATCCGACTGTAGTGGACAACACCTCCCCACAGTCGACGGTAGGGTTGCCACCTTCTCAATTGGCCAAAGTGGGACATTTTTGGTACAAACATCACATTTTACAGGCCGACACATACCCATGGTCAGTACACAGGATAGAACTTAGAATTCTTGCCTGTATAAAAGCTTATTCTTGTAGCAGTTTAGTTGCTTATTCTGTTTCTTATAACATTGATGTAATTTAGATACAGAAAAACTGTTTAATGCAACTATTACATAATGTATAGGGAATAATTTTGTCCTATAATCTCAGGACATTTGCCATTTTTATGGGTTTTTGTCAGGACACAACTGTCCAAAGAGGGACTGTTGCTCGCAAAGTGGGACAGGTGGTAATCCTAGTTGACGGTACGGATAATACTGCTCCTTTCAGCCTACATGTGTCCTTATTGTTGTAGCTGTTTATATGCTCCTTCTGTTTCGT
This sequence comes from Protopterus annectens, assembly GCF_019279795.1. NCBI lineage: Eukaryota > Metazoa > Chordata > Ceratodontiformes > Protopteridae > Protopterus > Protopterus annectens. The sequence goes on from NC_056728.1 coordinate 649,575,560, forward strand.
TTACATGCTTATTCTATTTCCTATCAAATTTGGTATGTGAAATACGGACATACCTTTTGTATGTGACTATTACATGCCTAGTGGGATATGATTCGGACATACGGTCGCTAGATATCTACATTTCTCATGTATTTTGTTATGAACACATCTGCCCAGCTGTGTACCCTCCCTCACTTTATGGGTCAGCTGGTGACCCTCACCATTGGGCTAGACGTACCTACTGGCGGCTCGCTAACATATGATGCATTTCACTTCCACTTGGTATGGCTATCTACACTGTGTTGGGCTACGGCCACACGGTCTTCCATGTCATTTGTTCGCGGGATAGGGACCCGTTATTCCCTACCGTGCATTTGTGTTTGCTTCTTCACTTTGTGTTCGCAGGTACTTTCTTGCATGCTTTGCATACGTTTCAGTATCCATGGACACTGACATGATTAATATCTTGCAACTTGTTATATGCAAGCATTTTAGGTTGCACATCGACAGCTGCCATTTCCATACCTCCGTGCGGCACTTCGACATGCCCTATGCACGCGCGCTCTTTTCCTGTGCACGTGGCTGTGTCAGCAGCACGCCTTCATTAATATGCATTTGGCGCTACTGCGCCTTCTTCATGCCACACGGTCGGCGCAAGCCTAACGCCGGCCTTGCGCCTAGCTTCATGAATCCTGGGGCTGATCTATTTCAGATGTAAGTAACTTCAGATATATAGATACATATATACATAGCTACAGATAGAGACATATAAAACCAGTAATGTGGTATGTAGAACAAATAAAATGTAACATAATTCACATGATTATAAAAAGTATTAATAAAGTTGTAAAGCACTGGTTAAAATTTTCACATCATTATTTTTAATTTACTGTTTGTGATAGGTAGTGAAAACTGCATATTTGTAATAATGTCTGTTTAAAAGCAAAACAAATCCATTAACCAGCCTTACATACATGCAGCTGATATTTAGCTTCACCTTCCTTATTAGTGAAATTATAAAAACTGAACTATGGTTCATTAGTACCTATTTGTTTTAGTAAACATTTGGTTTATTAGTACCTATTTGTTTTAGTTAACATTTGGTTTATTAGTACCTATTTGTTTTAGTTAACACTTGGTTTATTAGTACCTATTTGTTTTAGTTAACATTTGGTTTATTAATACCTATTTGTTTTAGTTAACATTTGCCAGATGTTTATTTTGATAATATAGTTGCCATTAAAACTATAAAGATTATTTTAAACACACCAGCATTAGTTTTACTTTCAAAAATAACCTAGCTGAACTTTCTGAACAATACATCTAATGAAGAATAAACATCAAAAGGAGTATATGTAATCAAAGTCAGCACTAGGCCCAAAAGACGATTCATATTGCAGCAGGGCAATTTCAGTTTTTTGAGAGATATCAGTTTTAAAGATTTCTTCCAATATTAGTTTTAAAAATAGAGACAGCATCACTGAAATTATACCAGAAAATATATGAAACTGTATGAGTCACAGGCAGCTCTTTTTGCACTGATATTAATCCAGGCTTCTCTCATGCTGACATCTTTATAAGAACTCACAGAACAACCAGTCCATTCTGACAGTTCAGCATTGCTAAATCAACTTAAGGCCTTTGGGAATAAAGTATACCCTTACAAGAACATCTTGGCTTGGGCATAACAAGTGTTTGATTATAGCTAGCTTTGGAGTATCAAAAGTATTGCCTAAGATAGAAACAGAACCTAGAAAAAAATTTTCACAGAATATCCATATTTATAGTGAATTTATAAAATCATAATATAATAGAAGTAATCCAAACAATAAGCAATTTATGTGATTCTGATATTAGTATCTCTATGTGATGTTCAGTTTTTTCATTAGGGAGTATGTTTGCTTCCTTTAATCTGATCCTCAGTATTTCACATTTAAAGAAAGCATTTATCCCGAGATAAACATCAGTTCAACTTTGTAAAAGGCAGATCATACCTGCTCAGCCTGAGTGAGTTCTGTGAAATGGTTACTGATACCATGGATACGGGGCATACAGTCCACTTGATGAGATTATTGGCAAAGTCTTCCATCTCAACATTAACCTATACACAGTTTACTGAAATGGTAACTGGCTGTCTGAGAGACCTCATGCTCTTAAGGTTAGGTGTATTTGGTTTAGACAGAAAAAAAAAACAAACACTAGCAGTGTCCTTCAGGGCACTGGCCTTGTCCCCCCGTCATTTTGTATATATTTCTGTGACAAAAAGCCAATATCAAGGGACTATGGCTAAAACTGAAATAGCTAGTCTGTACACCTACTAGGGTTGCAAATATCCTGGCTATGGTACTCACAAATATAAAGGAGTGTTACACCACCCTTGTGTAATGTCCTCACTGGTCAGATCAGATCATAAAATGGTCATTCTTGAAATAAACATAAAGCCTAGACTCCCAGCAAACCCCAGAATCTTTAAGAACCTTTCCAAGGCTAACCACCAAATATTGAGTGAAGGCATAGCTACATTCCAAGATCCCCAAACTCAAAAGACACTGTGGAATTTACAGAAGTGTTTATGGAAACCCAAGCATGTAAATAACTACATAGAAACAGCAGTACCAAACCAAACTAAACTTAGGACAAACTCAAAAAACAAGCACCCTTGGTGGACTTTAAGTCTAAATAGGTTGCACACCAAAAGAAACAATATCCTGTCCAAAAGTAGGAAGGGTTATGCCGAACAAGCAACAGACTCTCTCATTAGTTTCAGCAAGCAAGCCAGGGGGCTAATCAAGTCCATGAAAGCCACCTTTGAGAGTAAAATAGTCTGCCAGGCTAAGGATATCTATAAAGTGCTCTTCAGTTGTGTATGCAAGCTTAAGGGGAACACCCAACAACGTGCAAAACTAATAATAAATATACCTCCCCATACAAAACCTGAGGATATAGCAAATTTGCTGCCCAATAAATGTATCTCCAATTTCACCCCACATCACCCCAGTTACCCCCCCCTAAGAAATACCTTATAAGATTTCCTTCACTGTCACTAAAGTACAGGGTCATTGCACTCTGCAAATCTAATAAACCTCATTGATGGGTCATGATAATATCCCAGGATGCTTCCTAAAATAGCTTGAAACACAACCTGTCAGGCCCACTAGAATCTCTATTCAACCACAGCCTCCAGACAGGCTTCATCCTAGGGAATGGAGGACTGCAACTGTCATCCCTCTACACAAAGCAGGGCCATCAACAGACTCAGGGAGCTTCAGACTCATAAGTTTGACAAGTTTGTTATGTAAGACTATGTAAAGAATTATCATGTACCTGATAAACAAAGACATAGAAGATCTTCAAACACTAGACCCATCCAAGTTTGGATTCTTCAAGGGCAGGTCATGCCTACTAAACTTGATAGACTTCTTCAAGAAGGTCACTTGAGCCATGAATGAGGGCAACATGGTGCATACTGCCTACCTCATCCTGGGATGGGCATTTGAAACATTACCTCACTAGGGCACTACAGGCAGGCTTACAAATTTAGGCATAAATCCCTATGCCACCCACTAGATAGCCAGATGGCTCATGGATAGGACACATGAAGTTAGGGTGGGGGATCCATCACCACCAAGAGGCCTGTTACTGCTGGTGTTCCACAGGGCTCAGTACTGAGGCATATTCTGTTCAGAATATACTTCTCTAAAGTCAAGGCAAATGTAGACAGCTTTTGGCCGACCAAATTTGCTGATGACTGCAAGCTGGGTGCAGTCACTGAATCTCCCAAAGGTATAGATATTTTCCAAGAAGGTCTGACACTGAGAAATAATTGGTGCCAGAACCATGGCCTAAATTCAATGCAACAAAACAAATCAATACCTGCTAAAACAGTTTTCAAACCACAATAGTGGAGTGACCATATATAAAACACGTTGCCCACAATATACAAAAAAAATGTTTTTATCATTTGTTTATTTTTTTGTATATTGCAAATAAAGTGTTTTATATTTGGTAACCCCACTATCATGGCTTGGAAACTGTTTTAGGAGGTATTGATTTGTTTTATTGGTAACTGTTACCTCTTGGTTTCACCATAGTAATATTTGGGTAAAACTTTATGCAAAAAATGTATATTTATAACCTTTGGGGAGATGACCACTCCTGCAAATTACAACATTGATAACAATCCAATAAGGGAAGACCCAGTGGTAAGGGACTTGGGAACTTGGGTTGGCAGTAACCTGAACTTTGATCACCATGTGATCATGATGGTGAGAAATTCTTCTATGTGGCAACACTTATAAGTAATGGCATGGCATCCAGATCTAAGGAGATCCTAGTCTCACTATACTCAGCCCTCATAAAACAAGCAATCAAGTACAATGCACCCTTTGGCATGTACCTGACCAGGCATTTTCAACACAGGTGCATAGATTCATAGGTAATAGGTAAGCTAAAGACTACCAGGCCATTATAAGCCTAGCAGTGCAATCCAACCCAGTTGTGTCCCTATGTATTATGGATGTTTATTAGGAGACCGTATGTTAGTTAGGAAGTTTCTAGAGGTTATGTGGTGTGTGTGTGTGTGTGTGTGTGTGTGTATGTGTGTGTGTGTGTGTGTGTGTGTGTGTGTGTGTGTGTGTGTGTGTGTGTGTGTGTGTGTGTGTGTGTGTGTGTGTGTGTGTGTGTGTGTTAGTTTAGGTATTACTGTCTGCCACTGTCTATCCAAGACACGAGCGCCAGACAAGTGGGTGAATTTCTTATTTCTCATTCACTGGTCAGGTTTATACTTCAATAGGGTTAGGGATGGACTCTGCTTTACATGGATGTGGAGCCTTTTTCAAAGCATGGGGAACAAGTGAGACACATATCTGTCTCACCAACATGTCTTATTTGTGTCACAGTAAAACCAACATGTCTTATTTGTCTCACAGCAAAACTTAAAAACTTGTATACAGTGGATCTGATGCTGTTCATTTTGCAGATGTGCGAAAGGTCTATCAGAGTTGGATCTGCGTATGCCTTGTATTCCAGGCATAGATTGCTTCTCAGTAACCTGTAGGAGACAGAGTATAGAGATAGGGTTTTAAGGTGATTCATATAGGACAAATGTGTTTATACCCTGAATTCTCCTGGTAAGGAACCTTTGTGGGCATTCCAGCTGTTGTATGTTTCTGGCCAGATGCATGCCAAAGGGGGAATTATAGTCAATGATGGGTCTAATAAGGGGCAAATAAAGTGGCACTATGATTTCCTTGGACTTGAATGCCATAGCCTCACTTATACATCAGGCAGCATAGAATGTTTTTTCTTGCTACCTTAGCCGCATGTTGTTCAAAGGGCAGATAATTGTCTACATATGTTCCCAGATCCCTGACACTGGGTCAACTATTAGGGGTATATTATCAAAAGAGTAATTAGGTTGAGTGACAAGTTTTCCCAAAAGGCACTGTAATGTATTTTTTGGGCATTGAATTTTAATCTGAGACTTTGACACCAGCTATTTGTCTGTGTAGGACCCTCTAGTAAGATGATTGTGTCATGGGGAGTGTCTATGATAGCTCAAAATTTGCAGACATCTGAGAATTTGGTCAGCCAAAGGCCCCCTGACATTAGCCTTTACCTCCAAGAAGTTGGTGCCAAATAGAACCAGTTCCAGCATGGAGCTCTGAGGTACTCTACTGGTGACCGGTCTCTTAGTGGAAGTGGTATCACCAATCCTGACTTCCTAGGTCCTATCTGAGAGCTAGCTGGCAGTTCAAAGAGTTATGTAGGGGTTTATGGCCATTTCAGTGAGTTGGTCAACTATACCCATGTGAAGTATTGAATCAAATGCCTTAGCCAGGTTGAGGGAGGTCTTATGCACCATTTTCTCCTCAGCCATTGCATTGATGATCTTCTCAAAGAAGTGCACCAGGTTTAGTATGCGTGACCTTCCATTGACAAAGCCAAACTGGGATAACCATTGCAGTCCCCCATTCTCATTGTACAAAGCCTGTTTTGAGGATATAGTTGAAAAGTGACTCAAGTGGTCCTAATAGTCCATGTTATAAGCTATAAATAAGGCATTCTGTGATATTGTCGGGGTCACTGAGGCTGTGGTTTTGGTCTTAATGAATGCTACCAGGACCAAGTCCCTGTTAATAGTTGGGAGGGGGTATGTTAGTAGGTGTTTCATGGGAGTAGGTGGGGAGAGTGAGGTTGCGAGCTTTGAGCTGAATTTCTCAGCCAGCACATTTGCTATGTTGCTATGCTCAGTGATGGTGGCACCATTGACCACCAGTTTGAAGCACTGATGTGTGCTGCCTTTGAAGTTTTGCACATAGCTGTACAAGACCTTGTGTTTATCTTTAGCCAGTGAGGCTATCTTGACCTTGTAATTGGCCTTGTTGGACTTAATTAGTCCTCATAGTTTCCTGTTTAGCTTAATTACAGCAGTCTTATCATTATGGGAGTTGCTCTTCCTAATTTTAGCCATAACTTTTTCCTTTTGTTATTTAACCTGCTAAGGTTAGGATTCTACCAGTGTGGCTTGTTTTTAGAGTTTGATATGGGTTTACTTAATAGATACAGCATCCTCTATACAGTGATTGTCATAGTTATTCAAGGTCTCTGTGAACAATTCTACATAGGTTACTGTGAATTCAGGGTTAGGAGGGGCACTGAATTTAATAAACTATCACTCAATAGGATGTCATTTGCTTTAGAATAGCTGATTTTTAGTTTGAAGGAGACAGCTTTGTGGTCTGACCTCACCAATGATGACATGGCACGTGGGGGGAGGGTTACACAGCACTTTCCCATTTTAGTGAGTACAAGGTCTGGTATGTTTGAACCTGTAGGGGGTGTGTGCACAATCTGGTCAAGGATATTTATGTTAATAAAGTCCATGAATTGCTGAGCCTGTGAGTATATAGCAGTGTATGTTTACCAGTCTATAGAGGGGTAGTTAAAGTCATCCATGAATAGGATATTTGGTTTAATAATGAGTGTCTTCTGTAGGTCTAGCTTCAAGCTAGGAGATTCTTGGGACATGGAGTACATGGGTCTTTGTCTATGGTGATTTGCATATAGATAAATTGCAGGGCATCTTCCTGTTTAACAAAAGTTGAGTTACGCCTGTTGCTAATACAGATTGAGACTGCATCACCTTTTGTTTGACCTCACCTTTTGTCGCTGTCTGTGCAGCTGATGGTCTAAATGTGCATAAGGCTCTAAACCCTCCACTGCTAGAATATTTTTTGCAGATTAAAATTATGTCTTGGTAATGGCACAGCTGTCTATATTCTCCAGTGTGAGGAGAGCTTCCAGGGTGTAGAGTTTCTTGTTTATATTCCTAGCATTGAACAGTGAGCAACACCTTTAGGTTTCATTGGGTTTTATTTGCTGTGTCAGTAGGTTTGTCAATTTGGCATTGCCTAAAAAAGGCTGTAAGGGGTGGGGGGGTGGATAAAGTTTGAGCCAATATTTTGAAGCCTAGGGAAGATAGGTGCAGACCATCCTTTGCAAGTAACATGTTTTGTTAACCACATCCTCCCATGCTGACACTATTGAATCCCCCTGGAAAGAAAAAAGAAACAAAGCCAATTATTGAAGTCAATCATCCTTGTTTGTATTGTGGCATTATCCTTGGTGAAGGTTGAATGCTGCTCAATGCAAGACATATACCTGCTTGAAACACATATTCAGAGAGATCAGCAATGTCTCTCTTCATATAGTCCAGGGAAGTACATCTCAGGTTATTAACGCCCACAGGGACTGTGTTAGAATCGTACTGGCACCTGTGGTGAAGTGACTGGAGTGTGTGCATGCTCTGGCAGATCCAGGTTGCAGATAAGCAACTAACCATTATCTTCTCCTTTATCAGTCTGGTAAGTGGGGCATCTTTGTGTCATACAATGGAGTCCCCTATAACAAGTGTCCTGGGTAATGAGTTTGCTTGGCTTATGGGCTTCGCTCTTTGGGACCCACTGGATGTAGGCATATGCTAAGAGCTTGGTGTTGCTCTTATTCAGTGCTTTAGAGATTGCCAAGGCTAGGCATTGCCATTTATAGGCTTAGGAGGTCTTTGAGGTTTGGGACAATTGCTTTTTTACTGCTTCAGCATATGTTTTTAAGTTTTCCTGTGTGTGTGTGTGTGTGTGTGTGTGTGTGTGTGTGTGTGTGTGTGTGTGTGTGTGTGTGTGTGGTGAACACTATGTGAGGCGGATGTAGTGTGTATTCTTGACAACCTTGTTTGTATGCAAGATTTTTGCCTCCAGTGAAATTGTATATGTACATCTCTTGCATACTGTGCTTGTTTCTTTAAGGATTAAATGATTGTCTGTGAATATGAGACAACTGCTACATTGTCTCAGGATGCCATAGCTACCAAGATGGCCATGGAGACATTTGAAAATTGCATAGCCATGTTGTCTGGACCCGTATTTAAATGGGCTACTGTAGGTCATAGACTGGGTTATACAAAGGTCTCCTGGGTGGTCTCTGCAGTTTGGCACAGGGCTAGGTTAAATTGTGCTAAGATTTTATAGTAGTGCTGTTTAATGTGCAGACTAGTTGGTCTAATCTTGTCTCTGCATAAGGCCTTGTTTTACCCACATTAAGTTACGGGTTTCAATTCTAAGGGACGTTTTATAGATCAAATTTACTTTCTGGGTGTTTGTATCTGTACTGGGCACTGCTTACCTCATGGTGTAATAACACCAAGAAAGATTGCTTGGGAGCATGAGGTTGCAACAAAACAACTTAAAAAAACTACCCTGAGAAGGCAATGTCAAGTATTAGAGACTTTTAGATTGATTTAAAGGCAAAATCAACAAATAAAGCAAAAAATAAAGCAATAGCACACTAAGTAGTTAACCAATGTACAAAACAATAAAATAAATTTCTTATCTACCTAGGATTTACTCAGGACCCCTTTAGAGTATAAGAGGGGTACCAAGCAGTTGGGAGCTCTGGGAAAATCAGCAGGAGCGTGTTTGTAGAAGTAAGGGAGGTTTACTCAAGTGCAACACTGTTTTGCTTGGTGTGCACTTATTATTAAGGATGCATTGAAAAAATGGGTGGGAAAGTTCTTATATTGGTTATGCAACAAACAATAGCAATGAAAGAGGGAAGGAGAGGGACTTTGTAAGTCTGATTTCCATAATGGGCAGAAGCCAGAGACACAGCATTTTAAAACCTCAACAAGAGCAGGGTAGGATGGCTGGGGAAAAATTTAAAGTGGAGCTCTAATCCAATGGTTAGAATTTCAGAAATGTTTAGCTTAATGTCTCATTGTGGGTGGGGCAGACTCAAAGAACAGGGGAAAAAAGAGTAGCAAAGTAAAGAGAAAGGCACTAGAATGCAACTTTAATCAAGTATATACAGCTACAAAAAGTACCGAAGCAAAATTCTGGAACAAATTTCACAAGACTGCCACTGCTGCAATTCCAGCACAGAATAAAGCATCAGACTACTTGAATGCAACTTTAAGCAAGTATACACAGATATAAAAAAAGTATTGAAGCAGAAATCCTGGAGTGGAATTCACAGTACTGCCACTACTGCAATTCTACTATATACTAAGACACCAGACTGTGCAGAAATTTACCAGCAATGCTGTAAGAAATGGCTGACTGAGGCTTAAATCTGGCAGTAGACCACAGTCCTGCCAAAACTGATAAAGAAGCAACAAGACTGACTGAGGCCACATACTGTGTTCAAAATCAAAATGTTACCTTTTACATGTAATTCTACTTAAGGAAATAGAACTGCGGTATAATGTGTAAACAAAGCTAAAAGCTTGCAGTAATACACACTTTCACACATCTGCAAATAAAACTGCAAGACTAAGGTCCCAGAACAAACTAAAAAGGCAGACACAGTACATTTTTGGCTAAAACATGAACAAAAAGCAGAGAAGCACATAAAAATATCACCAAACAGGTCACTACAAGTGCAACTTAAAATATCTAAGCATAATTTAAAATAAAAGCTTTTTTCTTCCTTTTTGGTGAAAAGCTTATATCTAACACCTTTCAGAGTCTTAAAGAAAAGACCCTGGATGGATTTAGCTCAGTGGTAAACACACCACACTTGCTAGGGAGGGATCCAATCAAATGAAGGGGGGGCAGACTCATGGAACAGGGGATGAAACAGTAGCAAGATAAACAGAAAAGCAGTGGAATGAAACTTTAAGCAGGTATATACAGTTATAAAAAGTACTGAAACAGAAATTCTGAAGTGGAATTCACAATGCTGCCACTCCTGCAATCCTATCACAGACTAAGGCACCAGACTAAGCAGAAATGTACCAGTAATGCTGTAATAAAAGACTAAATGATTCTTAAATCTGACAGTAGATCACAGACCTCCACACCTGTTGAAGAAGCTACAAGACTGATTGAGGCTCCAAACTGGGTTCAAAATATAAAAAGCTACCTTTTACATGGTATTCTAATTATGGAAATAAATGATGTATAAACAATGCTAAAATCTTGCAGTAATATACATTTTTTCACACATCTGCAAATGAATCTGCATGACTAAGGATGCAGATCAAACTAACAATGCAAACCGATAATTTTTTTGGGACTAAAACATCGACACAAGACAGAGAATTACAAAAAGTATCAACACACAGGTCACTGCAACTTAAAATATTTAAATTAAAATGGAAGCTTTTTTTCTTCAAATTTGATGAAAAACCTGTATCTCACACCTTTCAGAGTCTTGAACAAAAGAACCTGGTTTTATATCACTCTGTGCTAAATATAGCAGACTTGTTAGTGAGAGATTCAATCAAAAAAACTAATACTGGATAGATCTAAAGTCCTGTGGTTGGAATTTCATAATCTTTTAGCTTAATATTGCAGTGGGGGATGGGGCAGATTCAAAGAACTGGGATAAAACAGTAGCAATATAAACAGAAATGCACTGCAATGCAGCTTTAAGCAGGTTGTGGCTAGAGTAGTCACAGAGGTTTCTCACTAAAATAATACAATGTGTCAATAACATGTCCTATGCAGTTCACCTCAAAGCCCTATTCCTGTATTTGGCCTCCTACAGACTACTGAGGGAGTGATCTATGCCGAACCTCAAGGCATTTTTTGTTCAGACCCTGATGGATTGGGTACACATTTGCGAAACAAACAGCACTGTAATTACCTGATCTAATGAACTAAACCTTGTCTGCGACATAAAACATATATGTTGGAGGTACAGTTATGTGTCTCAGAGATTACCCCAGACTCCCAATTCCTGTGAAGCAGAGCTCTTCGCTAAGTGAAATTAAATGCAATTTGGACCAATGGATGGGAATTTGCAAATTCACCCCTGGCTTGTCACCTTGTCCTTTATGGACAGGGACAGCTTGTAGATGCTATAAGGCACAGGCTTATTGCAAAGCTGCTCTAGTCATTGGGCATTGATAATTATGAAAATTGGGGCATGAATTGCTAGGCTTAAAAAAAGGCTGTAGGGCATTTACCCTAGCAACCGCCTATAAACCTATGATCCTATGGACCAAGTTTGCTGACTGAAAACTGGCAATGATTAGCAAATCCCATTCTGATATTAAAATTCTCCAACAAGCGTAGGACCAAACAAATGCTTGGTATATTAATCATGGGTTTACCATTAACATTAAGAAATGCATCATAGTTTACGTTGGTAAATTTAGCATCACTACTGCTTACCATATAGATAATATTCTACTTAAATTTGACACAGTCATCAGGGACTTGGATACATATGTTGATAACAGATTCCTTTGATCAACAAGCCTCTGTGGTGGTTAAAAAATCCTTCTACTTTGCTCAGCTTATCCTTTGTGACATCTCATGAAAGTCCAAAGAAATTTTAGTACCACTTTATTCATCCCTTATTAGGCCCATCATTGAACATAATGTACCCTTTGGCATGTACCTCATTAAGCACCCAAACCCGCTTGAGAAACATCATGTTTCCCCACCAAAAAGATCTCAAATATCAGCACCCTTGGCTATTCTGATAGACTAAAATCTATGTTTCTCTACTCAGTGTCATACTGATTATTGAATGGTGCTCACTGCTTCGCATTCTGGGCTAGGAGTGACCCAATCTTCTTTGAAATCATTCACCTAAATAGAACCAGTGGTAACTTAAACACCTATTCTATAGACTTATACCTACATTACCAAATCAACAACATCAAATGGCATGATAGATAGCCAACCCAATCTATACCCCATTTCAGGAACAGGCTGCCCTTACCTATCAAACATAAAACTTCCCTAGCAACCTGTAAAAATAATCTGAACGAGTCAAAATGAATCTATTAAATTGTTACACTGTTATGCTTCTATAGTACTGGGTGATGTGGCTGAACATTTCAGTGGCCTTCTTTGGCCATATGCTTGCTAAAAGCCTATTAATGTATAACATATTAGTTTACATAATTGGTATTTTTCCTGTCTGTATTTTATGGTGCAGTGTCTTAACACACATTTTTTTTTGCTTTCCTTGAAATCACATATAATTTCATTTTAAATTTGTCCGATCATAGTCACCATGTCATATGATTTGCAGATGAATAGATTCACTGGGCATGGCTGATAACAAGCTTGACATCAGTGGATGATGTGGAAGGGGTACCTGAAACATCAGGGCATTTAGTGGTGCTACAGTTTTTGGCTGAAAGACAAAATGAAACAGAACTATTCATTAGGAGGTCACAACTCATACAAATCAAGGAAGTCACAGAAAAATCGGCTGCAACTGTTGACAGAAACACTCAAATAAAACATTAACTCATAATATTGCTATTCTAAGCAAGCAGGACTAGGGCACTAAAGGAAAAGGATAGGTAGTATGATATTACCTTATTAGGATGGTTGGTGCATTGTGGGTAGAGGAAACCTTAGCTGAAAAATAAATACCATTATGATAATCTGTACAGTAATATCTTGGGAAATAGCACATAAAATAATATAAATTAGTAAGGGTGTTGCAAGTGATACATAATAATCACTTATATTATGTTTTATTTTTTATTTTTATGACCATAATTATCATTTACTTTTGCACAATTGTATTTCTAATAGTTCTGAGGATAGTTGAACTTAGAGTTTCACTTCCATGTAATGCTATGAACACATGTCTATTCATACTTTGGTCTGGGCATCTCGGACTGCTTTGTCTGATGTTAACATGGATTTATAACACAGGGCAAGCATACCTCTCAACCTCTTAGTGTAAGAAATCTAGACAAAAAGGCAAAGCATCGTCTTTCATCTTTTCCTAGTTAGAGGTTGCCACAGAAGATCACCGGACCGCTGATTGATTGGCAGTGAAGTTTTTACAGTGTTGAGTTGCCAACCTTCACAGAAGACACATGCATGCACACACACCTACCTGTGTGTCTTTAAAAGTCACTCAACTGCAGGGAGGACATGCAGACTCCACACAGAAGGCATTCCGACCAGAGAACCTCTTGCTGTGAGGTGACAATGCTAATCGCTGTACCACCACAAAGTCCAACAAAATGGGGCGGCAAAGGCCCAAAAATAAGAACATATTTAAAATATTGTTCTTATAAACTTAGAAAGTTGCTAGAGTAACAGAGTATATTTTAACATACGTTTTTGAAGTATTTAAAGTCTGAAGCTCAAAAGCGTATCGTTATTTAGTGACTTCAGTCCTCATGTCATTCCAGTGATTTGCCAGAAAACTACTCAAAATATGAGCCCAAAAGCTGGACATTCTGTAAAAATCGGAACAGTTGAGAGGTATGACTAGGCAAGCTATCTAATAAAAATAGACGTTTGAGGTACTTGGGAGCCTTTTCTGACAATATATCACTGTTTAACCTCTATAGCAAGCAGAACCCAGATGTGATATTTCTGGAAACTTTGAAATCATAGATTTATTTCCTGTTTAAAACAGGCATATTAATGACGCATGCTCTGTACTCATTTACTGATGTGTTTATTACCTTGTCAGATATGTACTGTCATTTTGGCAGGTAGTCTATTTTCATATCAACACCCTGAAAGTAATTCTCTTAATTTTACAATCCATTTCTGTTTGTCAGCATGTACTCATAATATTGGACATTAGTTTCAAGGTGGAGGGATTAAAAGAGCTGTCAATGTGACTGGAAAGGGAACATTTTACAAAACTGTGGACGGTAGGTTATAGTAATAGGTTTGCACATCAACCAAGTGTGCAACCTCTTGAGGGCAGAGCCTGGATGGCCAATTATTAGCAGTAGATTTTTGAGCTCCACAAAACTGTACTAAAATACAGGAAAATACTCATCCTCTCTTAACAAAAACAAAAAATATATATTATTAACTATCTTCTAAACTACAAATATCTCAACTTTGAAGTGGTTTCATCAAGATTTTCCTGTCAAACTATACTGGAGATTATTTCATCTGTGTGGAAATGAATAACTCAAAGAACTCCCATTCTGAGTCTTCATTGAAAACGGAAATTCAACTGATGTCAGCAGCTCTTCATGAACTATCTCTAAAAATGGAGAGATTTACTGACAATCTGGAAAACCTCAAAGAAAACTGCCAAAAACAAATGGATGTCCTTAAGGAAATGTTACAGCAACATCAAAGTAAATTAGTGGACATTGAAACATCACTTACTGACATTGATGGAAGACTCAAGGAAGAAGAGAATCAGACTGAATTCCTCTTACAGTAAAATAACGGGTTAAACAACAAAACAGATGACCTGGAGAATAGAGAAAGGAGAACAAACATAAGAATTGTTGGTCTTCCTGAAAAGTCAGAAGGTTAGGACTTATTTTATTCTTAAACTCCTGGCTTCCTGAAATGTTATTTATTTTTATTTTACATTTGTTAACCGGGGGTGTCTGACTGAGCCGAAAAGGCCCTTTTTCAGCAGAGGCCCGGGGAGAAAAGCTCCACAAAGAAAAATTACAGACACATTTAGTTATTTAGACATGATCAGTATACACACAAATTACAAGAGACATGTTTTTACAGTGGTATGCGGCACAAACAGTTACAGTGGAGAGAACAATCAAAAAAATATTAATTTTAAAAATAAAGGTAAGTAATAGATTTGTGGTGTACAGCTGAACTTTGGAATGTAGGTAGAATACATACATAGTACACAGGTACAGTACATACATTGTAGATAGCCAGTGTTTGTGAGTAAGATTGAAAAACTATTATCAATTGCTCTAGATTTAGTATGCATATGTTATCCGCTTTCACTAGCCTGGGGAGCAATCATGGCACTGCCAACTTTGCTTGAGATGTTGCCTGATGAGGTCTTTAAAGGAGGCTTTGGATTATGTGTTTTGAATGCTAGTAGGGACAGAGTTCCATTTTTTAGCCACCGAACTACTATATAGTGCATCTCCAAAGCTATTGTAGTGGTGACTTCTAGTAGTAGTTTGCTTGATGATCTAAGAGGCCTTTTGGCTGAGTGATGTTGTACTAGATTTTTGAGGGCAGGACACTTATTAGGGAGGTAATAGATAGAATGACAGAATGACAGAGGCAGAGCTGATTGTAGGTTAGGAGGTTGGACAGTTCAAGCCAGTGGAGATGACTCAAAGCAGTACAGTGACGAGTTCTATATGAGCAATTTGCAGCAAAACGGTCAATTCTGTTATAGCAAGCTTCCATTTTGTTTAGTTCAGTTTTGTTGAGATTAGTCAGAATGGGAGATGCATAGAGTAGGGTGGATAGAAGTTGGGAGTGAGCAATGGGTGATCTTGTGTTGTTGGTAAGAAATGGTTTGATACGGTAGAGTGACCCCAGTTTGGCATGTACTTTTTTAATAGTTAAGTTCAGATGACTATCAAATTTTAGGTGGGAGTCTATGGTTATTCCCAATAGCTTAGCCTGTGCCACTGGAGCAATTGGAGTAGCATTTGTGGAGTAGATAGTGAATTGAATGTTAGTGTTTTTGTTAGAACTGGTTATAATCATAAGCTGAGTTTTCTTTGGATTGAGGATAAGTTGGGCTTTGGTAAGGTAGATTTCAACGTCAGAGAATGCTAGTTGAGTTGTTTGCAGGAGGGTGGGAATGTTTTGTGCAGCACAGATTAAGGTAGTGTCATCTGCATACTGAATTATAGATGCATGCTGTGTGGAGGCGTGGAGATCATTTGTGAAGACTGTGAATAGTAGTGGTCCTAAGATAGAACCCTGTGGGACTCCTATAGTTATGGGCAGCTGAGGAGAGAGAATTTTCCCATTTCACAGCTTGGTACCTGTCAGTTAAGTAGCTTTGGAACCAGGTAAGAGTGGAATTAGATAGATGATATTGGTTTAGTTTGTTTAGCAGGATTTGGTGTGAGACTGTGTCAAATGCTTTGGACATATCCAAAAAAAGAGTTGACACTTGCAGGCCTTCATTTTTGAGACGGTTTACTCTGTCTGTGAAGCAGAGGAGAGCTGTAGTGGTACTAATGGCAGGTCTGAAACCATGCTGAGTAGGTGACAGGATGTTGCAGTCTAGGAGATAGTTTAGCATCTGGGTATGGATGCATTTTTCTAGGATTTTGGCCAGGGGGAGAGTAAAGCAATGGGTCTGTTGTTATTAAGTTCAGTGGAGGTCCCACCTTTATGTATGGGTGTAACATAGGATATTTTCCAGAGTTTGGGCACATAGTTTTCAACAATTGATCTGTTTATGAGCATGGAGACTGGGATAGCAATAGCATCTGCTGTAAGTTTCAAGAAACAGCTGGGGAGTAGGTCGGCTGCTGTTGATGAGGTTTTTAGTTTGGAGAGCATGCTTTTGATTGAAGTGGTGGAAACTGTTTTGAGGGTAAAGCTTGTATTAGTGTTATTTGTGTTGGGGGGATAGTGAGGAAGGAACTGTCCTGTGATACTAAGGATAGAATTGAGTTCACAAAGTGGGAGTTGAATTGTGTTTCGATGGGAACTTTAGTGTCAGGGGTGGTTGGTTTGGGGATAGCCTTTTGGGTGGATTTTAGTAGCTGGTTTACATTTTGCCAAAATTTTTGCGGGTTGTGTTGGTATTTAGTTTGTAATGTTGTGTAGTAGGATTTTTTGTCCAGCCTAATGCATTTTTTGCACGGTTGCTCAGTTCTTGGTACTTAGTTAGGCTTTGTGTTTCTTTGTTTTTTTGATAGTAACGCCAGGCAGTGTCTCTGGACTTGAGGATTTGTTTGGTTTCTTTACTGAGCCAGGGGTTTGTAGAGGTTCTAACCTTGATTTTGTGCAATGGAGCGACAGTGTCTAGGTGTTGTAGAAATGTTTTGTTGAAATATGCTACAGCCTGGTCAAGTGGGAGGGATTTAGGGGGGTCCAGTCACAGTTACACAGTAAAGTGTTGAGGACCTCAGGAGAGAATTTTTGTGTTTCTAGTGGATATATAGTTAGTGGTTTTGCATATGCTTGTTCTACTATGTATAAAGTATATTATGTTGTGGTCACTTAAGGTGTCTGGGAGACTGCCTGTGTGAGGGTACAATGTGGGGTTGCTAGTTAGGACCCAGTCAAGGATGGATTCCCTTTTAGATTTTTTATCACACCTAGTTGGAATTTGGACTAGCTGCTGGTAGCCATGGAGATTTATTAGATTACTTGGTGGTTCTGATATACAGGTGAACCAATCTAGGTTGAAGTCCCCCAGAATAAGGGTTTCTTGTGAGTATGTAGAAGAACACCAGGATAAGAAGTCTTCAAGGCTAGCAGGTGTATTACCAGGTGGAATATAGATCACAATTGTGGTGATGACCTTTTTAGGGTGAAGTTGAAGTTGTGAGATAAGTATGTCCCAATTATTTGGGGTGGGGTAGGAGTTTGGTAATTGACGGACAGTTAAGTTGGACTTGTAGAGTAAAGCAGTTCCACCCCCTTTACGAAGTGGTCTGTCTTGTCTAATGATATTGTAGCCGGTAGGGAGAACTTCTGAGTTAGCTATGTTTTTATTTAGCCAGGTTTCTGTTAAAGCAACTATGTCTGGGGAGTAGTGTGCTATTGTGGCCTGGAGTTCAGGTATTTTATTTTGATACTTCTAATATTAATATTTAGCATTAAAAGATGGTTGGTTTTGCTGCTGTTGTTGATTTGCCCAGGGATGAAGAAAGTGGGGTGTTATGTTCTGACATTTGTGTTTGAGCAGTTTGTGTTGGACAGGATGGATTTGGGTCTGGGTTGGGGTGGATATCCCCACTTATGGTGAGCCTGGAGTTAAAATGGTTATACAGATGTTGGAGTTTGGTGAGGAGTGTGAGAAAGTATTGTGTTTTTGGAGTAGGAATGAGAGCATATGTGTTTAGTTCTGAATTGGTCCGTTATGTAGTTCTTGAATAAGTATGGGCAGATATTATTATAATGTGTGGTGTCTGTGTATGAGAGTGCATAATGCAGTGTTGTGCTACTAAGTTTAGGGATATTGCTAGAGTGATAACTTGTGGTGTTGTAAAGAATTATGAGAAGACAGACTAGATTTAGTTGTGTGATAGTCATGGTTATAAAGTTTATGTTGTTTCTAGGTGGGGGGGTCTGAATAGGAATTATAGGGTTGCACTATATGTGGATGGGGAAGTAGTGTGGGTGATGCAAAAAATGCCTAGTGGGAATGAGAGTGATTGGGAGTATTTTGTGTGGAGCAAGTTGGTGTGGTTTAATGTGATATGACTTGAGGAGCTGTGATTGGTGGAGGTGATGTGAGGGTGAGCTGTGGGTGTGGCTATGATTACTATAAATGTAGAGGTAGTGGGGGCGGGAGGAAATAGGGGGCAGGGCAGGGGAGCGGAGAGAGCCCGAGCATTAGCGAGGGTGAACAGAGTGGGGCAGAGCCAGAGCCAACCAAGGCAAGAGAAAAAAGTAAGTATTACTTTACAAATCTGAACACTTTTAAAACAAATTCCTGAGGTCTAATGGCTTACCAGCTAGCAGAATGTAATTGCTGAAAGCACTTGTGTCCTGGTGGGAGACTAGAAATTTAAAGATGGCTCCATGCTCAGCAGGATTCTAATATAGACTTTGTATTGGGGGAGGGAGATAGCACAAGGGGTGTAAACCAGGTGGAATGCAAAGAAACCAGAGAGGCAATCAGTGGAAATCAGTGAAGGCCTCAGAGAGGGTAAGTAATAATTCAAACTACCTGTAAAGTGAAGGAGAGAAGAGACAGCAAAGTTTATTAAGGTTGGGAGTGTGTCTTCACATTGACTTGCTGATTAGTAACCAGTTTGTGCACAGATTAGAGTAGGGAGATACATTAGCAATGATAGAGATGCAAATAAGCAGGTGATCCTCCAAGTGATACAAACTAAGGCAGAAAGAACTGAGAGGGCTGCTTGATGGTTAATTTAATTTAGTCACAGGGATGTGAATTAAATCTATACTGTCTATTGGACAGTTAGGATTACTGTACTATCGAGGGGGGGACACACAAGGCTACAACAGTCAGTTTTATTAGCAAGCTGAGAACTAGTAAGAAATACTGCTAATGTAATAGCTTCACTCTCATAAAACATACAAGTAAAATGCCTGGGTGGACTGACCCTGCTCTTGAGGCTCAAAATGTATATCCTTGTTTAGTTTGCAATACTGATTCCTTCTTACACTGTATAGATGGAGTGGTAGCCGCAGACTGCAGATTTGCTTGAGTGTGCTCCTGCTCTTGAGGCTCAAAATGTATATCCTTGTTTAGTTTGCAATACTGATTCCTTCTTACACTGTATAGATGGAGTGGTAGCTGCAGACTGCAGATTTGCTTGAGTGTGCTCCTGCTCTTGAGGCTCAAAATGTATATCCTTGTTTAGTTTGCAATACTGATTCCTTCTTACACTGTATAGATGGAGTGGTAGCCGCAGACTGCAGATTTGCTTGAGTGTGCTCCTGCTCTTGAGGCTCAAAATGTATATCGTTGTTTAGTTTGCAATACTGATTCCTTCTTACACTGTATAGATGGAGTGGTAGCCGCAGACTGCAGATTTGCTTGAGTGTGCTCGGCTAGCAGAATGTAATTGCTGAAAGCACTTGTGTCCTGGTGGGAGACTAGAAATTTAAAAAATAAGAAATACTAGACCTAAAAGAAGGTTCATCAAATGGAATTGAGAGAGCACATAGAGTCACAGAAAAAACAATCCCTTCCTCACCTACTGCTTCACCTAGGTCTATAGTAGTTCAATTTCTATCACATTTAGACAAGGATCTTATTCTCAAGTCAGCATGGAGAAAAATCCCCTTAACGTGTATGTAAGCAAAAGCAAATAAGATCTGATAATGATTATTCTTCAAGAGTTTTGGAATTAAGAAAGAAAACTTGGCCATTGGTGAGACTTCTTCAACAAAACAAAATAAAAGCTCAACTTGTTTACCCAGCAAAAAATCAGAATTTTCTACTCAAATGACATGAGAACTTTCAACAACATTGAGGAAGCAACTTCGTTCGTTAAGAAACAACAATATATTCTCTGTTCCAGAAGAAATAGACTGGCCAACTTCTTCTACCTTGAAAAGATCTTCTGAAAAAAATAATTGATCGGATGCGAGGAAGAAGAAACAAAAAACTGAACCCAAAAATATTGATATTACCAAATCTCTCAAAGCATCAACTAAAATATGAATCTCTTGCTAAAAAGTAACAAAAAGTATGTATATTTACTTATCTATTTCTTACTGTATTGAGTTTACAAATCTGCTCTCTTCTGTCCTTCCATGCACCCACTACATATGTTATTTATAAGTAATTTAATAGTTCTTTCTTTAACAACATTAATTTTTATTTTTTTAGCAGCTTTATTGACTGTCAGCAGTTATTTTTGTATAATCGTATTATTATTTTTTAATAGACCATATAATTTGTTTGAGGTTCTTATTGTATGGATGTGCTGGGTTATATTTATGTTTATGACTGCTTTATATTACTGAGAAAACTTTTGGCTGGCATTTTGGGGTAGAGTGCTAGTTTATATTTTATGTCGATTGACACTTGACTAATTCTTGTCCATTAAAAAAAACAAAAAGGAAAACTGATCTCCGTTTCTAATACCCCCTCCTTTGACAGCAATCTCACTGCGAGTGTCCGCGTGCTTACTGTTAGCACCTTCCCACCTCATAGTATAGTCATATTTTTCTGCATTTTTATCCTTATAGTTTGCCCACTATGTATGTTCACACAACCTCTCTGTTGGGATAAAATAAGAGAATGGAAAGGGGGAAAGGAAAAGGGAAAAGGGAGAAGAAAAAGAAGGGAAACAGAAAAAAAAATCTTTGCTTATTTTAGTTACATCAGACTTGCTTCAGTTTCTTTTAGTTTCTCATTACTCACATTTTGCCTTCGTTATTTTGATTTTGTTGCCCATGTTGAATCATCTATTGTATGCTGTTTGTCTGTGGATGCTGTTGAGTGATGAGGGAAATGCATTGACGCTACCCTATATTTCCTGTCTGCTTCACCCTGCTTGGAGAAGACGTAAACAGGAACTAAGAGGGGTCTGAAATGTATGGTCATGGCTTAGTTATCCTCCTGTCATTGGTACAGCAATAATTAAATGCAATAAATAACTCCTTTATTATAATCACCTTCTCTTCCTTTCTGTTATGGAAGTCATTAAGTGCATTCATGTGATTCATGCTTTCTTAAGTTTTTTTTTTTTTGGTTGCTGGACTGCCGAGGTAATCTGATTGTCATCTTGTTGCTGTGACTATAATTTCTTTAAATTTTTATGAAAATCTCGGCCCCTTGGTGCTTGATGTAGAATCGGATGGACGATGTGGGTCTAGTTGGGGATGAGTTGGCCTAACTTAAGACTTGTGTGAGGCTTGATTTCTGAGTCATAGCTGATACTAGCAGTTTTGAGTAACACTTTTGTCTTATGTGGTAAGGATGCTGTTTTAACTACTTATGTGGTGAATTGGGGCTTGGGTAGTTTTTCTTCATGCACAGTGGTTTCTTTTGATTTTAGACTTTAGTTTTGAGGAATTGTCTTTATCATATCTAACTTTGTGTCTCCTTTTCTTATTGAACATTTTGCATTTATGACTGCTTCATTGTTTAAGTGTAGGGATGCATAGACATCACTTGAAGGGGTTTGGGGTTAGTTGTGCTTTGGGCTGGTCCTTGAATGTTCCTCTTGGTATTGGATGTTTGATAGTACCCTGCACTATAACTGTACAGCTGCTTTAAATTCAAGGTTCTGATCTCTGTTCAGATATAGAATAAGTAGATTGCATAATGTTTATAATTCAATTTATATATGCAGTATTGTATGTCTTTGTAAATTGATAAAGGTGTTCTCCCTTACAGTCTGGACCTGCAGTCCAATCTAACGGTAACTTCAGTGAGCTCTCAACTTTAAAATATCCATATTTAGAGCCTGGAAGCTTCAGTAAAACTTCATTTGAGCTGTTTCAGTATACTCAAGCTAACTTTTTTAACTAACTCAGATAACTCCGTTTCCAGACCTCTCAGATGGCCAGCAGGCTAATATAATTACAAAAATCACACTCTAGTCAGATGACACAGTATCACATGAAAAACCTGCTGCTCATGCAGATACCTATGCCTGAAACTTCTTGGCTTAGACAACTTTACAATACATGTCTGACCTGACATATTATGATCTGTAACAAAAAATTCTGCTGCAAGTCAATTATAGATGCAACAGACATATCTGTAGGATTTCAATAGTAATTTACTAGATTCTGTCATCGTAGATAATTTTATTTCAGTGTATGACAAGTCTTATATCACTTATTAATTATAAGCTAGAAATAGAAAATGTTTTAAGTTTTGATATCCTGCCTGGAAGTCAGGCTCATTCTGACAGAATAACCCTCTTGTTAGCAATCCTTAAATAATGTTTATTATGAGATACTTTGGAGACACAAACACTCACTTATTTTAAATAATGATTTATCACATCAACTATTTGACTGATTGTTGTTCTGTTATAATGAGTTGCAGTTGTTACGTATGGGCAAAGCTGGGTTTCTCACATATCTTTGACATCTGTTTTATTTTATTAAAGATGACTAAGCCATAGTCTATTAGGTTTGCAACAAAAAACAGCCAGTTATTCTTTCTTCACTATCTGCTCCAACTCTAATAATTAGACATTCAAGGACAACTATTCTCCCTGTCAATTATATTTGCATTGTTCCATGGAAAATCTAATTATTACACTTAAGAATGTTTGGACAAACTATTATTTGCTAGACAGAGTAAATTGTTAAAACCTTAACGGCCTTTATTGCGGGTTCATATCTTGAGTTTTGATTTAACACTAACAGTTTTGTAAATATGCTTCTCTATTTTTTCTGATATATCGCAAAGTATTATGATGGCACTTAGTCATCCAAACTGTCAATGTGCTTTGAATGGTTTAGTATGTAGAGAAGTAATAGTCCAATATCGTTCTAGAAAGATACAATATTGTATTTCTTCATTAATACCTGTGTCTTTATAACCAACATGAGTATTAGGATAAACTCAAGTGAATCAATCTTAGTGTCTTTTTTTTTTGCCGTTCAGCATTTGAACAAGTTAACCTCTTATTTATTAGACTACCTATTCTTTCAATTATTAATCTATTTGTAAGTATGGAAAATGTTACTGTAATACTGTCATGTTCAGGAATTCTTTATTTGTAAAATGTATCTTTAATAATCAATGTACTTTATCCTCATTAGTCATAGAGAATTGAAACATTTTCTTTTTTTTCTTTCTTGCTTTTTTATATGCAAGTTTATATTCATTTCCTTTTCGAATGTTAATATTAATCTATTATTAGTTACTACCAATAGCTAATGTTATTTCAATTATTAATAATATTACATCTCCTAGAGCTTCAAATTGGAGCTCAAATATGTCAATATATTTCCTCACTTCTTGTCTGTCATGATGTATAATCTGACTGAACAGTACTGTTTTTTCAGATTAGGAGTGTATTTCACTCCATGTCGGTTAATGGGATTCATCAATTCATTAATTATTTGGTTATACATATTACATTTTTTCCATTGTTTTTTTCTTTTATTCTATTAATTTAAATCTAGTTATTACTTGCAGCTTATATTAGGAATAATTAATCCGATTACAGTGTTCAAAACCATTCTAAATAAAAAAGTTACACATTTTTCTGATTTGGAAATATTAAAACATAACTCTTAATTACCTTACAAGCATAGCTGAACTAGATTGATTTAACCTTGCTATCCCTAAATGTTAATGGAGTAAACAATCCAAGGAAAAGATCTAATTTTCTAAGATATCTAAAATTAAATAAAGCGCAAATTGTATTCATCCAAGAATCCCATTTCAAATCAGATGACAAATTTAGTTGGTGTCTATTGGAGTATATAAAATTATCTCACTCTTCATACAAGACAAAAAAAAAAGAGGAGTTTTAATACTTTGGAAGAAAAATGTTACTATTCCTCAAATCATTTATAATTATGAAGATAAAGAAGGACTTGTAGCAATTGTTGTAATAAGATTTGACAACAAAATATGGACACTCATCAACGCTTACTGGTTTTCTGGTATAGGGTTAGGAACGGTCAGAAAACATTTGGACCTAATTAATAAAGTCTATAAAGGTAATCTAATATTTGGGGGGGGGGGGCTTTAACTGTATTTTAGATCATTCAGAAACCACTAATAAAAGACATCTTCATCTTACTCCCATAGGTAAAGCTCTCAAAAACTGGTGTGAAAATGTAAACCTTATTGATATTTATAGGTATAAAGAGGATAACTCATTATTATTTTCTCATAGTGACTATAGGTTCAGCACCCAAACTAGAACTGACAAAATGTATATATATATATATATATATATATATATATATATATATATATATATATATATATATCAAGACTTGAACATGAAAATAATTAATTTTTCCATAAGTCCTTGTTCTTTTTTGGATCATAATTCACTTATCCTAAAATTTGAAATAGATTTGAAGAGACTAACCTTTACAACAAGAATACCGGCATATATCACTAAATTAAAACAATTTAAACCATTGCTAGATTCTGAAATTCAATATTTTCTAGATACCAACCAGTCAGAAGAAACTAATTTAATAATATTATGAGATACACTGAAGGCTTATCTGTATGGTAAAATACTTTCATGGTTTAAAAACAAAACTAAAGAATGGGAATCAGAACTTCATGATATTCAAAAACAAATTATAGATACCAATAATGACAACTTAAAAATTCACTCATAAAAAAAAAAAAAACAATTGTAAACTTAAATAACAAATATAATGAAATATTAACTCATAAAACTAACCTAGCACTAGAAAGGTTAAATATTAACTCATATTTGACTGCCAAAACACTTACATAATCTTGCAATGAGAGTTAAAAGACAAACCACTGAACATAATATCATAAAACTTATCCATGAAGGGAAACATAATAAAACAGTCTCAGATATTGGTGACATTCTAGAAGCTTTTAAGTACCACTACACTAATCATCAGTCTAATGGTAATTCACACTTTGATCACTTATATTTAGATATAAATTTATCCAAAATAAATAGAATACCTGAAAAATTAAAAATAGAAATCCAAAAACAAATTTCCCTTAAGGAAATAGTAAGATTAAAGAAAGCAAAAATAACAAAGCTCCTGGAATTGATGGAAGTCAAACTTTTTTGATGAAAGCAGTCAACCGGTTATTTGTTTCCATTCGCCCTGCTGGTGATTTTTGGTTTTGGAATTATAATTGAACTTTATAAGATATTCCCATCTTCAGCTATCTCAATTTACCATAAAACCTTTAATGAAATACAAGCTCAAAATATAATACCACCTTCATAGAGATATTCTTTAATCATGCCCATCTTAAAGGAAAATAAAGATCCGAAACAATGTAGCTCCTACAGACCAATCTCACTACTTAAAAATGACTACAAAATTTTCAAGTCCATTCTTGTCAATAGAATTAAAAAATCCTTAATATATATTATAAAGGAAGATCAATCAGGATTTATCTATAATAGACACACCTATGACAATATTCAAAGAATCTTAACATTTCAAAGAAACGTAACTCTCAACCTAAGCACTCAAAAAGCATCTTACAGCCCAGCACTTGCTCAGACCTAATAGCAAGCACTAATATACCCAGACATTGATTGCCCAACAGGGCAAGGCTCTTTATTCAAACTTCACCAACCAAGCAACTAAGCAGCTCACCCTACTATTTAGGCATGACCAAAGGGCAACTTCAGGTGCACTCTCCAGTCCAGCTGGTGAATCTGGGTGTCCTGAGGCAATGTTACAACTGCCTCATGTACACAGATAACCCTCTCCTCCTACCACAAAACACTAACATATGTGAGAGGTGCAATTATACAGCCAAAATGGAAGCTAAGCTGTCTCCACCCAAGACTGGAACAGACAGTCAAGAGGAGAAGGTTAACACTTGCACCACAACTCCAGCCGCACACAGACCTACTAAAATTGCACTGGCAAAAAATACACATAAATACACAAAATCATATTCAGAGGCTCTAAATAAAAACCTGCAAAAGCATCAGAGACCTCCCAAGCAGACACCCAAACAACCTGCACTTCCCGCCACAAACCAGACAACGCATAAAACATAAAATCAGTGTGCCACACAATCACAGCACCTAATGCGAAATAACATACCTAATACACTAGTAATAGGTGACTCTATAGTCAGGCACACTGACGTCCCGCTCACTAGGCTGGAGAAGCAGAAGGTTATTGTTAGCTGCCTGTCGGGATGCCAGAATCTGCCACATAACACAAGCACTCAGGTCACTCCAGAACAAGTACAAATATGACTCTGTCATTGTTCATGTTGGTGTGAATGACCTGAGAAGTACCTCCCTAGACTACACGAAAAGAGACATGGAAGAGCTCTCTGATCATGTAGCCCAGGCTGGTATGAGCCTGACCTTGAGTAGCATCCTGCCCTCACCAAGAATGATACATCAGTATAAAGAAATAATTATAAATTTCAACAATTGTCTAAGCTTCTGGTATCATTCAAAGGGGATCCAGTGTCTGTCAGCCTGGGATGACATGCTCGACAAGCCATGTTGCTTCACAAGAGACAGCTTGCACCTATCACCCCTAGGCTTTGAAATACTGGCAAAGGCTCTTGCTGCCCCCATAGTGCCTTTTTTAGGCAAAGCTCAAAAGTCAAACCCACCTCTGTAAACAGCACAATTAACAAAAAACTGAAGGTTATACTACTCAATGCCAGGAGTTTAAATCTCAAAATGCAAGTGCTCGAAGCACTCCTCAATATGGAGAAAGTCAACATCTGTGTAGTAACTGAAACCTGGTTCAAGGCTCCAGAGAGTACCCCAGCACTACTGGGCTACAACTCATACCACATGTTTCGGCTGCAGAACACGGACCAAAATACAAAAGGAGGGGGTGTATCCATATTCATCAAGGATACCTACACCTCCAGGTTAGTGGCACAGCATGATACCTCTGAGATCATCCATGTGCAACTAACATCGGGCAAATCTGCAATGCAAATTGTGGCCTGCTACAGGTCTCTCTCCATGACCCAGGACCACCACTCCACCTTTCAGGAGACACTGGAAAACATGAAGGTCCTACCAAACACACTGATATTGGGCAATTTCAATTGCCCTACCATTTACTGGGAAAACTACTCGAGTACAAATTCCCAGGCCCAGCGCTTCCTGGAATTCATCTACTCAAATGCCCTGGATCAGCTGGTAAACTTCCCTACCAGAGGTGAAAACATATTGGACATGGTCATTGCCAACATGGGTGACAGGTGTTCCACACCAGAGGTCAACCCATCAATGGTTAGATCAGACCATAAACTAATCACTCTGGATATCCACACCCCACCACCACCCCAACTAAGGAAACCACAGTAAAAACTTTTCCAAAGCAAACTTCACCTTACTTAAGACAGAGGTGGTAAGTTTCACAGCCCCCATGCTAAAGGATAACTCTGCCCAAGATGCAGAAACCTTTACAAATGCACTCTATGAGCACCTACAAGGATACATGGATTGTGCCATCTCTAGCAAAACCAAGACTCACTCCTCTAAGAGAAGGAAACCCATTTGGTGGACCCCTGCAATAAACAGGCTATACAATAGAAGGAGGAAACTAGTTCAGAAAAAAAGGAAATCCCAAGAAGGAAAAACATCCCTGATCAGTATCAGTAAGAAACTGAGGTCCCTCATGAAATCATCCAAGGCTAACCCTCAAAGAAAAATAACCAAGGATTTAAAAGAAAACCACAAAGCCTTCTTTAGTTATGTTAAGAATCTAAGTGGCAACTCGCAGATATGCACTGAACTAGTGCAAAATAGCACAAAATATACTGAACCTACTGATATTGCCAACATCCTGGCAGATAGATTCAGTGCAAACTTCACCCCCCTCTCACCTCTAAGAGGGCCCACAACAATACCGGAAAAGAGTAGTGTCTCAAAAATCACAGATGCACAGGTGAAAACAGCCCTTTCAAAAGCCAAAAACACAGTGGCAATGGGACCAGATGGTGTCCCAGGCTGCATCTTGCACGAACTACAGAATGAACTAACCCCCCACCTAAACACGCTGTTCAACCTCAGCCTCTCCACAGGCTATGTGCCCATAGAATGGCACACAGCAATGGTTATTCCTTTCCACAAAGCAGGGGCCACAACTGACCCTGGTAACTATCGCCGCATAAGCCTGACTAGCCTGGTCTGCAAGGCTGTGGAGCACATCATCATGGAACTCATTAACAAAGACAATGGGAACCTCCAAACACTTGACCCGACCCAGCTTGGCTTTGTTAAGGGCAGATCATGTCTACTAAACCTGGTGGACTTCTTTGAGACAGTCACCAAGGCCATAGATGAGGGAAAGGTGGTTCACACAGCCTACCTTGACCTCGCCAAGGCTTTTGACACCATTCCCCACTCAGGTATTACACATAAACTCACCAGCCTGAACTTAAACCCCTACGTCACGAGATGGGTTGCCAACTGGCTTACAGACAGAACTCACATGGTAAGAATAGTGGGCTCCAGGTCCGACTCTAAACCAGTCACAAGTGGTGTCCCACAAGGCTCGGTCCTGGGACCCCTACTGTTCAGCATATACTTCTCAGAAGAACAGGCAAACACAAGAGGGCTATGGCTAACCAAGTTTGCCAATGACTGCAAACTGGGAGCCATAATTGACTCGCCGGCTGACACGGATATCCTCCAAAAGGGCCTTACTGATATGGACACCTGGTGTCAAAGTCATGGCTTCAAGCTAAATGCCAAAAAATGCATAGTCATCCCATTTGGGAAAAACAAAACACTCACAAATTACCACATAGGTGGCAGCCCCCTTAGTACAGAAGAGGTAATAAGAGATCTGGGGACCCAGGTAGATAATAATCTCTCCTTTGACAATCATATTGCCAAAGTAGTTAGGAAATCCTTCTATGTGGCCCATCTAATTACTATAGGGTTTGCATCTAGAAATATCGAGGTTATAGTGCCCCTCTACTTGTCACTCATTAGACCCATCATAGAGTACAATGCTCCATTTGGGATGTACCTCACAAGACACTTCCAACAGCTGGAAAGACCACAAAAGTACCTCACCAAGAGGATTATTGGTCTCAAACATATGTCCTATGCAGCCTGACTGAAAAAAACTCTGGCTGCACTCAGTGGCATATCGCATACTCAGAGGTGATCTCTGCCTGACTTACAAAGCCATGTCCAACTCAGAATTGATGGACATGCTCCACCTAAAGAAATCCAAGTCACTGCGAGCCACGTGCTCTAGTGAGCTAAACCTCGCCACAACAAAAAAATAGAACATGCTGGAGGGATAGATTCCTGTCACAGAAACTCCCCATGCTTTGGAACAAAATTCCAAATTACATCAGGCAGAGCCACTCACTAACACTCTTCACAAGAAACTTTGACGAGTGGATGGGTAACAGAAAATACACCCCTGGGATCACTTCATTGGCTCTGCTTGACAGAGGATCAGTTAATTAATCAATGGGGCAGCAAAAGCTGACACACTCTGTTAAGGCTTATAAATGCCCTCGGGCAGATAGCCTAGTACCTAGCTATGAACCTATGAACCTAACTTATAGGCATCTTAAATAGGGATAACCGTGAAGGCCTTTTAATTGCACTTGATATTGAAAAAAGTTTGATACACTAAAATGGGATTATTTTTTTAAAGCCGTAGAAATTTTTGATTTTCCTCCTCATTTCATATCTTTGATAAAAAATGTATATAAAAATAATCTTGCTTATGTGAAACTTGGGCCTTTCACTTCAGAATCCATTAAAATCTCCAAAGGTACCAAGCAAGGTTGTCCCATATCTCCCATTTTATTTGCCCTAGCAATAGAATTATTTGCTTCTGTAATATGTAATGATTCAAAAATAAAAGGTATTGACATATATGGTCAATTTAATTCCAAAATCATGTTCTTCACAGATTATATTATTCTAACTTTGAGTGCCTCAGAAGAATCTACTCAGGAATTATATATGCAAATAAAAAAAATAATTTACAACTCAGGTCTACATATAAGTGATGTAAAATCTAATTATATGTTTTTGAATAAAAAACATAACACTCATTTAATCTCAAATCACTTAATAGGTGAACAGGTTGTTTCTATAAAATTTCTACGAATTACGTTATGTGATAGTATCATTGAAACCTTATCCACAAACTATAAAACAATTTTAACCACATTAAAATTACTTACAGAAACATGCAACAAATTATACCTAAAATTTGAAGATAGACTGCAATTAATAAAGATGGTACTACTCCCAAAAGTAAACTACATAGCACAAGCCATTCCTTTGTTACCATGTAAACAACTATTATAAGACATTAATAAAACTCGATTAAACTTCCTCTGGTTTCCTAAAAAGAATAGGATAGCTTACTCCTATCATATTAGACCCTGACAATTGGGAGGAATCAACTTCCTAGATTTAGAAACATACATTAAAGCTTCTATTTTTAAAATAGCTGTTAATGGGATGGATTCTAATTTTTCTTCTGCTTGGAAATCATTACACATTTTCATTTTTTTGAATGAAAATAAATTAACAAAAAATCTTCTGCCAAATGATCAAATTAATAAATTCTGGTATACACTATGTGTTAATTTACAATACAATGTGGTGAGTCCCACCAATTCAAACCATATAAATTAGATTTACAATATACTTAGATTTTTCATAAATTCCAATATAGATATAAAATTATGGTGGAAGCTGCTAATACCATTCAGAATTACAAAAACATTTTCCAGTAAAATACATAAAACTATTTTTAACAACTGGGAATTAAAAATGTCACTTGTTGGCAACACTGTATAAGGAACTTGTCAGTGCTAAATATACAACAAATAATAAGTACTTTTGACATTCCAAATACACATTGGCTTGTACTTCAAAGCACTTTATCTTATGCTCAAGAATTATGCAGATTAATTCACAACTCCTCATTTAAAACTGAACCTAAACTAATATTCTATATTCAAGAAATGATTTATAATAACTATAATTGGACAAACTTAACATCAAAATTATACAAAATTTTAATAAACTACTATGTTAATCCTAAACAAAATTTCTAGAATTTTATCACTAAAGGACATTCAATTAATCTGTCAATTGAAAGTAAAATTAATTTACTGTACTCTACCAAACTAACCTCTAATTTACAAGTTTGGAAGATTTTCACATGGAAATTTCTCCATAGAGCCTTTTATACTCCCAGCAAGATTGCTAAAATGAACTCTTCTAAACATATTGTATGCTGGAGATGTTCACTAAGTTGTGAAGCTGATTGGCCTCACATAATGTATGATTGTAATAAAATAAAAAATATTGGGAGGAGATTAATAATTTCCTTCAACCTATTTTCACAGATTCATTTGAATTAACCAAATCTCTGATTTTGTTGAATGTCAATGAAACAAATGAAATGAGTAAAAAATATTTGTAACTCCTCTGGACCATATTAGCAGTTGCTAGAAAATGTATTACTAGAAAATGGAAATCCTCTTCAGAACCCAACATTGGAGAATGTTTGATTTTGTTGGAAGAAACAGAGCTACTAGAAATAAAAGTCAAGGAAACAAGAATGTTTTCCTAAAAAATGGACTAACAACCCTTGGAAAGGAATTCTCTCTCTTTTTGAAGCACTAAAGTCTTCCGCAATCTCTTTTGATCTAGAAGAGAGTAAATTAGATTTGCTTGTTAATGTGTAACTAATTTCTCTAATGGATTGTTCTTTCTTTCATATAGACCAAATGTAAATATTGTATATAGTATGTTATACTAAGTTATTCATTAGTTAAATGTATCTATTGTTAATTCTAGAAATTAATAACAATTGTTTGAAAAAAAAGAGTGTAGCCTCTTTTCTGTTATCCATATCATATGAGCATACATTGGAGAAGTCAAGTCATCTTTACAATTCTTTTCCCCTCTGGAAAGTGGTACACCATGTAAGATCAACTAACAGTAAGACTGCTATTACAGCAACCCAGTTATCTACTGTTTTTATTAATTAGAGCCACTCAGTTACCTGCTGTTTTTATCTCTTATATTACTGACAATTTGATTTTCAGGACCCAGACTGATAGGGTTGAATGAAATGAGACCTAACAATGGGGTCATAGTACAGATTTTATTTTTAAATGGAGTACAGACTTGAGAGTTTTGTATAGTGGTCGTGTGTATTACATTGAGCAGTTGGTTGGAGGCATGGGATTAATGGGTTTCCTGGAATTTTGACCAACAGTTTTAATCAGCTGATTTTCTTGTAGCAATTTAAAGATTTACACAATAGGTTTTTATCAGACTCCTCCATATTATAGGAGTTGACTTGATGCTGAAAATTCCAGGTATATCCAGCACTCCCTATATTTAGGTTTTGGAATCTTGTCTCGCCATTGTTTGAATTTTCATATGTATATTAAAGGATAATTTGGTTTTCAGTATGGTGATTATAGTAAGTCTTGACACGTAATCATTTTATACTTCTCAACCCACTGACTCTAAAGATTGGTATACAAGCTCTTGATAAGTTAGTATACCCAGCCAAAGTCTGCATATTTAATTTGCATAAAAGTTGAATACTGAATATTATACAATGACCCACCTAAAATATTCAAAAACGAGCACACTGATTGGCCAGCCCAATGAGCGTGCCTGTTGTAAATCAGAGAGTATACTAATGGAAAAAGTCCGGTCGGCCGGACGTTTTCCCGTTAGTATATCTCGCATGTTTTTTACTTTTACTTTTTTTTTTTACTATAAAAAGAAAGTGGAAGACTTAAACCAATGGAGGGAGATGGCGCAGACAAAATAAGAGGATAATCAGGTAAGTTCTGCAAAACTTAAAAAACTTACCTGATTATCCTTTTTTTTGTCTGTCTTGACACTCCCCAAGGTAAAAAGTCTCCCTGTTTCCTTTTTGTATTAAAAAAAAAAAGAAGAAGCAACAGAGATCCTCCTTTCTCCTTTGCAACAGTTGCACAGCAATGATATACTGCATAAGTGTTGGGACACAAGGCCCATACACATGCGCAGTCCATCAAAACAGCCGCAGGATACATTCAAAAAATGGAAGGGCAGCACGGAGGCATTATACAAAGACATTATTTAAGAAAAGTATGTATTTTTTCTTAAATGATGTCATTGTATAATAACAATAACCCACTGGTGGGTGTGGCAATGCTGGAGTTACCCACAGTTGGCTTTGTTTGGTCACTCTGGCTTCACCCTCATGATCAAACCACAGCAACCATGGGTAAATCCAGCATTACCCACAGCCATCTGTGGGTTATTGCTTAAACATATAAAACTTCCCATTTCCAGTAAGATTTGGGATACTGCACATAAACATGCATAAAATAATAGTGACAAAAATGATGCAAAAATGTAATCACATTATCAAATACATTGTAAAATTTGAAGAGTTTTATGAATGGTCTTGCAAAAATTTACCTCAAAAATCATTTACTTTTGCTTTTGAATAAGGCAAATGAAATACATATAGCCTCTTTAATCAAATTATCAGCACCCTCTTATCATTATCCTCCTAAACTTTCTATCCAAAATTAATATTTCCTAAGCTAATCAATCTTTATGTGGCACTCAGGTCATGAATTCCTGCCTGTTTCCCCACAGATGACAAAAAAGCAATGTAAAAGCCAGTGCAGGGTCTCAAGGTAGCATCAAGAGTCATAATCTTGGCCTTGTGCGACTTGAACAAAAAATGGCTGTTCTTTACACCATCAAGTATGACATCTAGACTTCCTTCAAGCATGATCTGGAAAGGTATATTCTGCTGAAGAAGAAGGGGGTTGACTGTATATCAGCCACACATGAACAATGCCTTATATGCTCCACCCTTCCACTACCTTTAAGGCCCTTGATCGTTTCTTCCATATCCTACTTTTCTCTCTTCTCCACATGACTCTATCATGCACTTTTTGTATTTTCTCTAGCCTCACCACCACTTCTTTAATCTCCACATGCCCCAGTATATAAGTTACTAGAGGTAATGCTATCAATCTCACAACCTTGGTTCTCCCACTCAGGATTTTACCCTACTGTATGTCTGTCTAGCATTCCCATTATTATGTGTATTAAAACCTCCCATTTTTTCTTCTTTGTCTGTTTTACTGCAATATATGCTTTCACTGCTGTCGACTCCACCACCAACATCACCACCATCACCACTTTGACCATAGCAAACCTACCAAGGATTGTACCCCTTCCTCTATCCCTATTAACAAAGATTTCTTGGGATGGTGCAAAGAACTTGATTCCTTTTCAAACTCTTCAGAAAGAATGACAGATGACTGCATGTCATATTGGACGATGCTGCGTGATAACAAAATTAAGTCATCTGCTAACAAGTTTCCACTATTCTTATTGCTTCTCACTCCCCAGCTATCGGTCTATTTTTTTCTCTTCTACAGATTTCTATAACAAGAACAAAATTCCTGAGGGCAATGAACATCCCAGCATTATTACTTTCCCTTACCTCATATTATCTAATATACATCCATTTAACCTGATATAAACATTTAGCATCTTATATAACAATTTGCTACCATACAGGGCACCCTTCATTCTTTCAAAACTTGTTTCACAGTTATCATCATGAAGTCCCAACTTACTGAATCAAAAGCTTTCTGAATGTCCATGCTTACCATCTCTAGGTCT
This sequence comes from Protopterus annectens, assembly GCF_019279795.1. NCBI lineage: Eukaryota > Metazoa > Chordata > Ceratodontiformes > Protopteridae > Protopterus > Protopterus annectens. Next base: position 649,610,739 of record NC_056728.1, read on the forward strand.
TGTATCTGTTCCTCTGACTCACCAAATCAGAAAATGTAACTACAATCATCAGTGATCTATGGATGACCTGCCCTTCACAAAACCAACTTGTGACTCTCTCACTGTTTGGTAATAGTATACCTAGTCAAGCTATGTATGTCTAGGCCATCTTTTTCTTACCCTACTGCATAAAAAACGAATCTGTAATTTGCTGGGTCTTACTCCCCCTTTTCTTTTTTACAACATTACCATCTTTGCCTGATACATTGATTATGGCACTTTTTTTCTTCACTTATATCATTAAACAGATTTACTAAGTACTCTTCTACCCTGCAATTTATAGCAATAAGTTTGGAAACCATGTGTTCAGACTGCCTAACTTTTTCACATGCCTAATCACCACTGCTACCACTCCTACACTCATCTTCTGCTACCTCTCCTACACTCATCTCTTCATGCATTTCCTTCATGTTTTCTGTCCGTTTTTATTTCTCAATCAATCACATGATTCACTTTTGGCTTACAAATTCTGAAATTTCCTAAATTTCTTTCTTATCTCTTTGTTCTTGATAATTCTGCTCCCTTTATCTGTATTGCATCCATCCATACTCTTTCTTTTGAAGAGTTTTTAAAATAACAACCTTTCATCTATTTCCCTCTTATTTCTCTATTTACCTGCCCTTTGTTCCATTTCTGTCTGTCTGTCTGTATTGGTATTTATTTCTACTCTTCTGTTTCTATAACTATTTGATCCTGTTCCATCTATTCACCATCTCTTTCTCTGTTTGCTAAACAACATCTCATTCACATCTGTCTGGTCTTGCCACAGTCCCATCTCCATTTCTTGTATCCAGCCCTCTCAACATCTGTCTTGACATCTTCAAAAAAACATTATTACTATCATCCAAGCAGCCTTCATACTATTCCACTCCTTAATGCTAATTTCTCCCTTCTCTGATTTATTTGTTTGAACTACCTTCATAGTTATTTTTGTAATGTCTCCACCTCATCTGTACCTCTCTACTTACTCAGGGTCCATCTCCATCTCTCTAATCCCTCTCATCCCCCATTTCATAAGAGTGTAACCAGTGAATGATCTGACATTCCTCATTCCTGTACTTTCCATCTTATGTAAAGTTTCATTGTCCTCCAGTATCTTATCAAACCTACTTTTCTGCTTCCCTTTTTATCTTTTAAAGTTAAACTTATTCACCTTCCAACTTTTTTCTCTCCATGTATCTAACACGTCTTCATTTCATACATTTCTTTAATCTCTTCTGAGATTTTCATGCTAAGTAAATATCAGATGTGTCTCCAGTCTCTGCCTGGATCTGAATATCTTCAGACTCCTTCTTGCATTCTAACTTGATATCAGATGTATATTCAGAATCTACCTGGATCTGAGTCTGTCCAGTGTCCCTCTCTCACTCTAACTAGATATAACATGCATCTCCAGCATCTGCCTGGATCTGAGTGTGTCCTGAGTTCCTCTGTCATTCAAACTGGATATCAGGTTGCATCTGTAATCTGCCTCTATCTGAGTCTGTTCAGACTCCCTTTCTTATGCTCCTCCACTTGTGTTGCCTTGTGCTCCGTCGCCTTTATTTTATTCCACTTCTGTAACCTACTTCACTCTCACCTCAGCTGGTCAACAATAACCTTATCCTTTTTGTTTCAGGGGTTTCAGCAGAAATCTTTCCCTAAATTCCTCTCTCCTTTCCTTCCTTGACTAATCTTTTGCAATGTTATTCTCCTCTACCTTACTCATCCCTCTCAAAACACAAACTGATGACTTAACCCTACTTCTTTATGTCCCACTTTCAAGGGAGAATGTTTATTAGCTCCCTTTCCTCTTCTCACCTGGGGGTGCATTTCTCTTCCTATCTGCTGACTCTGTCTTGTCGTTTGCTGCTGTAGTACCACATATTTCCACAGTGTACTACTTCCTTCTCATTCCATGTCCAGTGTGCTGTTCTTCCTCTGCCCCCAGAAGTTATTTGTTCCCACTATTTGTTTACATCTCTCATTCTTTCCACATAAAACTTAATGCATCCAACACTGTTACTTAAGGTGCATTGGAGCACATTTGTTTTACAATTAATTTAATATTGGTTGATTTTTTTATTTTGCTCTTTCCTCAGTTTTTCTTTATAACCACATCCCAGAAATGATGTCATTGTAAATACTGAACAATTATGTACATACAATAACAAAGTATTATAGGCAAGCAAATCCAACGTACCTCTTTAGAGGAGCACCTTCTTTCTTATATTGTAGTCACACTGCTACATCATCAGATGTTAATTTTCCATAGAAGGTTTTCTACCTGCTAGAAGTAGCAGACAATTTGCATTTCAAGGAACTAAGAAATTACTGATACATTTAGCAAGGAAATATAGTAGCCTGTAGATTGATTAAGGTAGGTTCAGTTTTTCATGATGTCAGGGATTTTCATTTCTGAGAAAAAAAATGGGCCATCCTTATCAACAAAACAAAAAAAATGCAAAAATAGCATATTGTATACTTTGGCACTGAATATGATAAGAGGGTTATAACCACTCCCAAATGTTTGTTACTTGAACTTGCATTAGAACATGACCAATGCACTTTAATATTTATAATTAGTGGTTCCAATGAGTGACTTATTCCCCCTTTCTTCTTCAAATGCTATAAATGTCCCCATATACCAGTGCTGAAAATCCTTACTCCACCTTCACATTTATATTCTCATCATCAGACTCCTCTTTTAAACTGCCTGTCTTACCATCCATGCCTTTATTTGATGGTAGTGCTCCTTGAAAATAACACTCCGGCCTCTTGCACTAGGACCATTGTTTGGTATTCTAACTCTAAGAACCTATTTACTTGTGGTTCCAACCAATCACTTTCATTTATCAGTTTGTTGATTCAGTCTTGCACAAACTTTGTAATGTCCCTTCTGCACTCCTTCCAGTACCCTTATTATTCTGATGTTATCCCTTTGAGTTCTGTTTTTTGGGTCATCCATTTTTAATCTCACTTTATCTATCCCATATTTAATTTCTGATATTTCACATTCACACCTCTCTACCTATCCCTTTATCATCTCAGACTTCAGTACCTGACCTGATATTTTTTCTTCAAAATACAGAGTTTCTATTTTTACAAATTCTAGTATGGCCTGCTTATTTCCCACATCAGTCACAATGGCATCCAGTTTCCTTCAAATAGCATTGTATCCGTCTTGTTGGTTTGCCACCCTATGTCCTTTCCTGTACCTTGACTCCTCCTCCTTATGAAACAGGTTGATTCTGTCTTTCCTGCACAGAGCTGCACTTACAGGCTTTAATATTTTGTACTGGTCAGGATGGGATTATACTGCCCCTCTTTCTACTTCACTTTTGTGCATAGCCACAGTTATATTCCCTTCCTTTCTTCCTTCTCACCTAGCTGAGGCAAATTAGCTTTTACAGCCCAGCCCTTCTGTATGATTTTAGCATTACTTAAATTCTTAACTCGACACTTCTTAGGGCCTTAGTATACTTTGAGTCCACATTCTCCTTTTGAGATCTGCTCCATGATATTAATACATCCTGCTTTCCCCTTCTTTCTACTACTTGCTTCTGTGCTTTTTTTCTCCCCTGAAACTATTTTCTACTACACCAAACTCTCCCATATTGTACTACTGGTGGTCAAATACTTGCATCTTCACTTAGAGATGAAACTTTGGTCATTCTGTCTTCCTGTCCTTCAACAAACATTTACCACTGTGTGAGCAGCATTTCTAAGCAAAAAATTTTTTTTCAGATTCTCCACAGTGCCCACCACTTTATTCCTACATTTATCAAGGTATAAGTCAACCTGTAACCAGAAAATGGGCTTGTTTTTAAGTATGTTATTCTATCAAGACTACACTAGTACTGCGGTATCTTTAAAAAAAAAAAAATATATATATATATATATATATATATATATATATATATATATATATATATATATATATATATATATATATGGGTCTACCTGATAAGATTGAAAATCCACATACTTGAAAATGGTAACACCAAGATGAAAACATCAAATCTTCATTTAAATGACTCATCACATAACCGATAATTTACTGCGAGAAAGGTGGCAGTCAGCCAACATTTGGAAGTTTGCCCTTTTCCACACTATGGTGCAATTTTGGTCTTGGCATAATTAGTTAAGAGGGGTGCAGCCCTCCACATTGTGGGGAGTTGGTTCAAAGTGCTTCTGTGTGGTTTCTTCTGCTTGTTGGCTAACTGGTTACTTTCCCTCCATAAATTCTCTTTGTTGTGTGGAGTCGGTTAAGTGATAAGTCAATGTTTTCATCTCTGTGTTATCATTTATGGGTATGTGGGTTTTTGATCTTATCAAGTAGACCCATATATATATATATATATATATATATATATATATATATATATATGTATGTATATATATATATATATATATATATATATATATATATATATATATCTATATACATGTGTGTGTCTGTGCACATGTGCACGTACTTACACACACACACACACACACACACACACACACACACACACACATATATATATATATATATATATATATATATATATATATATATATAAAACAGACCAGCTGCAGCCACTCTTTGATAGTAATAGCTAACTTTTAAGATGCACTTACATGATAATAGTAGGATACCCCAGAACCTTTTTGCCTGGGCAAAAAAATTTAAACAACTGACCATGAGACCCCAAAATGTGGCCTGAAACCATAAGACAATTACCATCATGATGACTGCATTGTGCAGTCATCTGATCCTCTGATGAAAAGGAAAGTGAAGCTGAATAGGACACATAGTAGATATAAAGCCATTCTCCCCAGGCTGGCCCACTGCATCTCTAGCATTGAACTACATACTCAGGGATGTTCACGACTAACGTCCGTAGTATATGGAACAAGGTGTATGTAGTTCTGCAGGCAAACAGCTGCATCAGTGTACATGAAGGAGACTGGTGTGGAATGGTTGCATTATATTTCTACCTGCCTCAGCTATATGGTATTGCATCATATCTACTACCATATACCCAAATAAGGGTGTAACAGGATTTACTTATTCTAAAGGCAAACAAAATAACAGACAACAACTGCTTTTGAGTATATAACTTGTAAAGTAGTAAGAAACAAATCCCAGTCCTATTGAGAGCTTCATTTTCATGATCAGCTGACTGATGTTTCAGTTTAGCTAAAAGGTATGCATAATTCTGTCAGCGAAGTAGTTCGTAAATATCTATTAGTATTGAAAAAATCACATGAATCCCTTAAATAAAGCTTGCTTTTCACTACCAAAGGATTCAAAATTTGATCCAAATAACTAGAAATGGTGGTAGTTTTGTGTTTAGGGCAAGAAACTATAGGTTGAAAGAGATTGACATTTTTCATCCTTATGTATTTTGGGAATCCCAAAAATAAATACTAATTCTGGCTGTTCAATGCTTAAATATTCAAGTACTGGTAGATTTAAATAACTTTTTTTAAAAAGTTCAAATAAACAGTTGTCATTGTCTTTAAAATTCTTCACAGCAAGATTCATACTAACTTGACGATATTTAGGCTGGTTTAGCAAATTAAACATGTCATTTTGATACCTAATTTAATTCATAATGACCATTCTACAACCTTTGTCAGCTTTCATAAATCTAATATGTTTAGTTTCTTTAAGAGTATTTAAATCTGACATCTCATTGTGAGTTAAATTAACTTTGTAGTGAAATGGTTTATTAAGAAACAATGAATCAAATTCATTTTCACAAATGTTTGCAAAAACTTGCAAAGTGTTGTTTAATAATGGATTGAAGGAACTAGGTCTTTTAACTGCACATTCAGACATGCCCCTAATTCCCTGCAAAATGTATCTTAAATGAAGTTTACGGATAAATAACTTGAAATCTTTAATCAAAGTGCTTTAAGAATCTTTGCAACTGAGAATGAAGGAAATCCCTTTGGAAAGTACATTCAGTTCATCAGAGTTAAACCAATGATCACTTAAATTGAAAATTGGCCATTCAAAATTTTTGTCATCCACAGCCTTTCTTTTTGCTGGTGTTCAAAATATTGTTTGCATCAGATGACTGAGATTGGTTGCCTCATTGAAAAAACTACGAAACAACATTAGACTTTCCACTCTGAGGTTTATCAATTCTATCAGTATTTGCAGAATTGGAATTACTTGTGTTATGTTAATTTTTAGAACCATTAAATGAATTATTAACATGTTTAGAATGTGTGGAAATAGGACCATTGGAAATAATGACGGTGTTACTTGTAGTGGATCATGTCTCACTGGTCTGTCCCCTATCACCATTACCATTTGTTGAACCAGCAAAATGGAATGGATATGCTTGATTAGTGGCATAAGCTGAAGCATCTCTACTAAGTGTCTTGTTTTTTCTAGCAGTCAGAGTTGCAACATGTCTCTCTGTTTTAATAGTAATACTGTCATATACATATGTGAAGTAATTGAAGAAAGGATGCTTAGTAATCTGTTCATTTAACAACTGACTATCAGCACGAATAAATAAAAGTTTGGAACTGTGATGTTTAAGTAAACAATGACTTGTTTCTAAACTGGTATGATTAAATAAAGTAACTAATTCTTTGTAAATAAATAAACTAATTCTTTGTAAATAGTATCATGTTGAGAGATGCCGTTGGGGAACTTATTAGTTCTTAGTCCTTGCAGAACTAGTTCCAACTCTGGGCATCTCTCCAAATATAAAATGTCAAATTAAAGTGACTTGTATTTAAATAACTTCTTTTCAAAATCATATATTAAAGACTTACAGTTAGAAGAAAGTTTTTCAGGTGTTTCAGCAAACATTGAGGCCATCCCAGAACCACTGCTGGAATAAACTCTTCTGCTGTTAGAAAAAAGGATTAGTCTGTATATTGTCAATACATTTAAAAAAAAAATTAAAATCTGATCTCATACAGTTAGGTACCACTGTAATGTTGCTGTCAGAGGACATGTTGCTCATGGGTGAAAAAACTCCAATATTAGAATTTGAAGAAATAAAATCTTGAACAGTGTTGCAGCTTAAGCTGTTCTGTTCAGCACTCAGCTTAATTAAGCATTTATTTGTCTAATAATAGTTGAATAGTTGATTCCAGCAGTGGTTCTGGGATGGCCTCAATGTTTGCTGAAGCACCCGAAAAACTTTCTTCTAACTGTAAGTCTTTAATATATGATTTAGAAAAGAAAAAGAAGCTATTTAACTAAAAGTCACTTGAATTTGACATTTTATATTTGGAGAGGTGTCAAGAGTTGGAACTAGTTCCGCATGGACTGGGAATTAATATGTTCCCCAATGGCATCTCCCAGCATGATATCATTTACAAAGAATTAGTTACTTTATTTAATCACACTGGTTTAGAAACAATTTGTTGTTTAATTAAACACCACAGTTCCAGACTTTCAGTTATTTGTGCTGATATTCAGTTGTTAAATGAACAGATTATGAAGTATCCTTTATTCAATGATTTTGCATATGTATATGAGAGTCCCTGTTGTTTTATTGACAGTACGGTTCATCGAACCGTACGTTGTCGAAATTACTTTAGCGAAAGTGCATTTTGTTGAAAATGCACTTTTGCTAAAGAAAACAAAAAAGAAATGCCTTTAGCATGTACTGTTAGTTGTACATCAACGTATACTGTTGATGCACAACTAAGGAAACTCTTGTTGTGATCGTAGTACACTGGGGAAAAGGGAATATTCCCTTTTCCCCACTGTAGTGCGATCTCGGAGTGTGAATATTAAAGTGGGGGAGTGGGGGCCGCAGTCCATATCAGTGTTTAATGTGTTGTTTCTTTATGCTTAGGTTCTTTTATTTGGCCGCAAAAGTACATTTTAACAAAACGCACTTTCGTGGAAGTCAGTTAGCAGAAGTAAGGTTTGATGAACTGTACTTTTGAGTAAAGAACATAGGCCTATATATGATAGTATTCCTATTAAAATAGAGAGACATATTGCAACTCTAACTGCTAAAAAAAGCAAGAAACTTAGTAGAGATGCTTCAGCTTATGCTACCAATCAAGCATATCCATTGCATTTTGCTGGTTTAACAGATGGTGATGGTGACAGGGGACAGACCAGCGAGACACAATCCACTATGACTAACACTGCTGTTTTTTCCAATGGTCTTATTTCCATGCATTCTGAACATGTTTGTAATTCATTTAGTAGTTCTAACAATGAACATAACACCAGCAATACCAATTCTGGAAATACTGATAGAATTGATAAACCTCAGCATGGGAAGTCTAATGTTGTTTCGTCATTTTTTTAATGGGGCAACCATCTCGGCCATCCAATGTGAACAATGCTTTGAACACCAGCAAGAAGACAGGCCATGGATAACAAAAGAGAAAATGAATTTTGAATGGGCAATTTTCAATTTAAGTGATCATTTTTTTAACTCTGATGAACTGAATGTACCTTCCAATGTGTTTTTCATCATTCCTAGTTGCAAAACATCTTAGATCACTTTGATTAAAGATTTCAAGTTATTTACCCATAAACTTAATTTAAGATATATTTTGCAGGTAATTGGGGGTATGCATGAGTGTACAGTTAAAAAATAGTTCCTTCAATCTATTATTGAACAGCACTTTGCATGTTTTTGCAAAAACTTGTGAAAATTAATTTTATTTGCTGTTTCATAATAAACCATTTCAATACAAAGTTAATTTAACTCACAATGAGATGTCAGCTTCAGATACTCTTAAACAAGGTAAACGTCTTAGATTTATGAAAGCTGACAAAGGTTGTAGGAACGTTCATTATGAATGAAAATCGGTATCAAAATGACATGTTTAATTTGCTAAATCAGCCTGAATATCGCCAAGTTAGTATGGATTTTGTTGTGAAGAGTTTTGAAGACATTGATAACTGTTTATTTGAACTTTTTAATCAACATTATTTAGATCCATCAGCACTGGAATATTTAAGCATTGAATAGCCAGAATTAGGGTTAATTTCTGGGATTCCGAAAATACATAAGAATGAAAAATTTCCACCCATTCAACCTATAGTTTTTTTCCGTAAACACAAAACTACCACCATTACTAGTTATTTAGATCAAATTTTGAATCCTTTGTTGGTGAAAAGCAAGTTTTATTTAAGGGATTCATGTGATTTTCTCAATACTCTTAGAGAATATGTTTACAGGCAATGAAACCTTTATGGCTACCATTGATGTTATGCTTTGTATACCAGGATAGATCAAACTGATGGTGTAGAATATGTAAGCCAGTATCTCACTGAAATTTGTAGACTGGATAACACTAATGTAAACTTGATAGTAACTATACTAAATGTAGTGATAAAAATATTTTTTTTTCATTTTCAAAAAGTTACCTACCAACAAGTTTCTGGGGTGGCTATGGAGCAAAAGTTGCTCCAGCTTTTGCCAACCTACTGCTTTGCTGGTGGGAAGTCAGTGTATTGTCTAAATTACCTTTACTTTCTTATGTCAGTCATTCTCCTCATTTTCAGAGTAGCCATCTAAAATTTATGAATTTAAATATTTTTAGGAGACAGATCATCTGAGCTAGCTGTTTGACTAGTGATGATAATATTTTTTTAAAATAAGTTGAGTACATTAAACAGTTATTTTTACAGTGTGAATATCCTTTAGCTGATTTAAATAAATATAGACCCCATTCTTTCACAGAAACATATTAAGTTTCCATCCATTATTTTTAAAGGACATAGTGTTAAGTATAAGGTGTCAGATAGCAGCTACAAGACCCTGGCTTTTCCAGTACCTATGATTATTGATTGTTGCAAGATTAAAAACATTATTGTTAAGAATTGGGAAATGATACAGGGACATTTTGATTTAGTGAAAGTTGGACATTTCCCCAATTTTGTTTATAAAAAATCATTTAACATCAAAAAATTATTGGAATTTGATCCTCACAAAAATACAATTACATTGTGTTCCATAGGTATGTTCCATTGTAATTCTTGTAAACAATGTAAGTGTATTAATAATGTCAGCTGTGTTCACTTTTAACATCTGAAATACGTTGCATCAGCTGTTGGAAGATTCAACTGTCATAGTACTAATATTGTATATTTGGCTACATGTTGCTCCTGCACTCAGTACTATGTAGGAAGGTGTACTAGGGAATTACCTATAAGTATCTGAGAACACGTAAAGGCTATAAAGAATAACTATTTAAACAATGAGCTAGCTAAACCTAGCAGGGTCTATATTAAAATACCGAAACCTCACTTACACGAATACCTAAACGCCGACACATAAATATCGAACTGCGAGAACACCGAATGTCTTGAAGCATGAAATTCAAAATATCGAATTGCCATAGTTGGTCCTTGTCCGGTATAGCTCCCTAACGTAAATGTGCAATAGTTACTAACCTTAGGGTTAGGCCGCGGGTTAAGGTAAGGGCATATATAGTAATACATGCAACCTACACTTTAGGGTTAGAAGTAGGGTTACGTTAAGTGTATATATAGTAATATAGCTGTGTAGGTGAATATATATGTAAATTACACTTTTCCCGTAGTTGGGTGTTTTTGTTTGTAGTTAAATATATTTGTGTGTAGTGAATGTTTGATTAGGATATGGGACATATGGGTAAAGTGTAGATATGGAGAAGTGTGGATTATTTATTTTGTTTGGGTAGGTAGTATGTAGCGGGTGGTGGGGTTGGCCAACTATGGGAATTTGATATTTCGAATTTTGCACTTCAGGACGTTCGGTGTTCTCGAGGTTTGCTATTTATGTGTTGGCATTTAGGTATTTGCATAAGTGAGGTTTCAGTATTTTAATATAGACCCACCTAGCATTGATTGTTCTAACTTCAGAAAGTTTCAATTTTTTGTTTTAGTACAAGTTGATTCTATTAGATTTCTCAACAGTTGTAATGATTATTTGGAAACCAGGGAATTAATTTGATAAATACAATTGAGAGCTGATCAGTTCTCTGGCCTCAAAACTATTGTAAACATTAAATGTTTATTAAAATATAGAATTAATTAGGTTTATCCAATAGAAATCATTTGAAAAAGTTGACAATAGTTTTGTAAAACATTTTTTTTTTTACTAAAGCTTGTGTTCATTACTTGTAGAATGTTTATTATGGTGTTATATATGCATTTAAATGTACACAATATTCTCATGCTCGTGTGACTGTTTTTGAAACTTTTGATTAATTTTAAAGCTTTGGCAGGGCATATGAATGGTATTTAAATGTTGTATGTATTAAATAGAAACAGTTTTTAAAGCAGTTCCTTTAATAAATATATGGGATAAAAGTGCAAAACATTCTGTTTCCTTTCTTGGTGCCTATTGGATTCTGACAGTGTGTTAGTTAGCTAAGGTTTTTTTTGTTTTTGAATTGGTTTTTGATTTTCTTGGGTTCAATGGCTGTATTCTCTCTCTCTCTATATATATATATATATATATATATATATATATGGTTCTACTTTGACCAATCGAAATTACATTTTAGCGAAACTTAGTTTTGCTTGCCCAGTTCTGCGAAAGTGCATTTGTTTGAAAATGCACTTTCATGAAACTGCACTACACTGACAAAAAAAAAACACACTAAACTCACTAATGCAGGGAGGGCAAGCCCCCCTGTGCCTCCCACACCCCCGCTACTAATATGTACTAACTCAGAGATCGCACTACAGTGAGGAATATTCACTTATCCTCAGTGTACCGCAATCTACAACATCATCCTCTCCTCCCATATCACTAAAACCTCATACCTGCACCACTGCACCAAGAATTCCGTTCAGTGTAGTGTAGTTTTGCGAACGTGCATTTTTGGATAAATGCACTTTCATGAAACCGGACACGTGAAACTAAGTCTTGCTAAAGTGTAATTTTGATCAGTAACCCATATGTATGTAAATATATATATATATATATATATATATATATATATATATATATATATATATATATATAAGAACAGTTGCAGTGCCCATCCTCTCTTACTAGGTAAGGCTAAATTACATGTGATTTTCATTTGAACCCCCTCATAACTGTAGACTGGCAGGGAATATGAGGATGGAAGGTGTAAGAGTACAAGATTTAGGATTATAATCTTAGGCCTGCCAACACCAGATATGGCTTCTTTAGAAAGGGTATGCAGCATCAGACTATGGGAAGAGGTAGAAGGACTGTACTACCTTAGGGATTGGTTCAGGTTCTAATACCTACTTATACACCACCACATCTGAAACTACTGATGTTGAATGTCACAGAAGGTGTTCAGTATTGCAGTTCTTCTTATGAAAATGAGCAAATGTATGTGCTGTACATGAGTGCTTGTTCTACTCAGTGGATGACCTCAAATCATTTCAGATATTCTGTGGTGGCTACATTCTTGAGGTAGGCACACATAAATACATGTGGACTGGACATTTGTTGTTCTTCCTGTCTGTACTTCCACACCATTGCCACCTGCAAACCATATCCTCTGACAGCCTGTGTCTGGGTCTGATGCCCTTCAACCACCCTGGTTATGGTTCTGTTTTTTTTTCCTGCATATACAACTTATGTCTGTAAGTGCAATGAATACTACAAACTGAATTTAGCTTTACTAAATTCACAGCAGTACATTAATGTAAACATCAGGGATATCAAGCAAAGAAAAATTTTGAGTGGGCACATATTCTTTATACTTTTAGGTAGATCTAATGGCATACATTTGTCCAGAAAAAAATAGATAAAATACAATTGAAGTGAGATTGTACATTTTGGTGAATTTTAGCATGCTAAAAGAATCTTAACAGAGGAAGGGAAATGTAGGTAATTTTGTTATAATTTCCAAGAAACACAGTTTGTTCTAATTTTGTTTTTTAATTAAACCCAAGTTTTCTGCATCACAATCTGGATTTTTGAATCTGTGCAATGGAATGATGAAGTGAGTTAGAATTGTGGGGAATGAGGGACTAAACTGTTTTCCTGGCTACTTGAATGATGGCTACTCTGATGAGTCCACACCACTAAGAGGAAATTAATGGTCTCCAAGCCAATTAGAGTGGAAGGCAGCATGCCAGATTGAGAACAGGCAGGAGAATGGATCATTTTACACATGTACATAAACACAAACACACGCAAGTACGCACACACACACACACACACACACACACACACACACACGCGTGTGTGTGTGTGTGTGTGTGTGTGTGTGTGTGTGTGTGTGTGTGTTATCTAGAAAGAAAACCTGACCACTTTATTAGCTACCTATTGTTAAATTTGTTACATGCACAGGCCAAAGCTAGTGCTGGTGACTTCAACTTCACATTTAGTCACAGATCCCTTTCTTCACAGACTTAAAAATACAGAAAATTGCCACCATTGTGAAAAAGATATTGATCAGGAAAATACTCTAAAAAGTAGAGCCAGGAAATCTAAATCTATAAAAAATCAGCAAATACACACCTTAATTCAAGCACATTACTAATTTCCATAAAATAATAACAATAAAGAAAGAAAAGAAATAAAGCAAAGCAGGGATTAGGACTATAACACAAATTTGACATGCTTGCAACCACTAAAAACCTAAATTAAGGAACATTACATCCAAAAAGTTAAAAAAAATCTCCTGGCAGAAAAAAATCTCCATAACAACAGTCACTCTAAACTATGTGTCAAATTACAAATTACTCACACACACACACACACACACACACACACACACACACACACACACACACACACACACACATGCACACTTACATACCCAATCAAGTACCAGGCATTGCCTGACCATCTGAAGACACAATACACAAAAGTATAACACTGAATGAATGAATGAATGGATGCAAATATATATCACTACAGAAATAAATCATACATAAAACTACCATAAAAATCACATTTAACAAAGACAAGTGTACTATCAGCTAAATTGAAGGAAAAAAAGTAAGGAAATCAATGGGGATGGGGGAAACATTGCAGCTTAAATATATGTGGTTTTCACTTATCGGGACTACCAAAATAATAATCATTGAGAGTATTTTAGAGTGAAATAAGCATATCATCAGCTAAACCAGCTTAAAAATGGCAGTACTTAGAGATGCCTTGAGAATAACCACTGCTGTGAATATCTCTTAAGCTCTCACATGGAAACAGTATATATGTTTGTGAAACACTGAGCTGATATGTAAGTTTCCCCTTCTGGGTTAATTCACCTGCCAGAACTCAATGGAGGTATTGTGAAATGTTAGTGTAGTGTTGGCAGTGGTGAATTGTAATGGGGCAATTTAGGTGCCCAGAGCTCTTCAGAGGTCCTTGGCTGGTTGCCTAACAAACTGTCTGTCTAGCTGAGCTCCTACTGTACAAACTTAACAAATTTAATTTTGGCCCAAATACAGCAGGATAGTTTCAAAGCCACCCCCAAAACAGAACATTCCTACTACACCTAGGAACTTGCCTTTTAACAAAAGGTAGCAGTAACATAGGAGTCCCACAAGGACCACTGCTATTCCCTATTCGTCAATGGTATATCCAGTGGCCGGCTCCACCTTGGTCCTTTATGAAATTATATCTTACTACTTGAAGAATATAAATACTATTTGAATAATGTAAAAGCACCTTGACCCTTCAACAGAAAATGCAGTCTGACATTACTGATTTATGCCTCTGGACAGTTAAAATCATGCTCCTAATAAATCCCATGAAGTCCGTCATCATGACACTTGACACCAGGAAACACTCCCTGAGTGCAGTCTAATTATTACTGACACAACATAGCAACCTACTACCACTTGTAACAGGACATAAGTACCTAGGGATCACCTTGGGCCCTATTATTTCAATCATTCTTTCAATACCAAGCATTTTCACAATAGTATTAGCAAAACACTCCATTAGCTAAAACTATGTTACAAAATATCTCACCTGCTTTCCCCTACTGCCCACATTGTACTTTGCAAAAATGTACTGCTTCCATAACTGGAACATGACTTACCATTTCTTGTTTTCCATTCAACCTATAATACATACAGGCTGCAGAGAGCAGAATAAATATGCAAATTTACACTACACACAGACCCACAGATCCACCACTGTGACCTTCTCTGCCCTCCACTAAATATACAGCTCCCCTTCAAGCAACAGACTTATTCTCAAAGAAGTAGTCTTGAAAGTACAATTATAGTTTATGGATCCACCCATTTTCAAAACATTCATTGGAAAGTGAGCCTTTCAAAAATTGGGCCGTCTCTCTGGAAGAAATTCCCACCAGAAATAAAACAAAAGTCTCTCTATGAATTTAAATCATCCCTTTCCAAACATTTACATGCTGGTGAAATAGCATGTAATTGCTACAGGTGTAACCGGAACATAAAGTTGCACAGACTAAACTACATTCCTTACGTGTAATAATCTTCTGTATGATGTGTATCTGTGTGTGAGTGTGGATTGGGGTGACTGTCATACATCTACATACCCCTACAGTAATTAGCATAGTTTACAACATTGGGTGGGAGGATCATGAGCCACCAGGGATTACATCATAAGACTTGTGCCATAACAGGACTGGAGGGTAGGGGGAACACTAGACACCAGGGAAACTGTTTTTTTGCTTTAGCAACACTTAAATCACTTTAATCACTACAGGGGTCAGAGTTGTGGGGAACCATTAGATATTATGGATATGACATACAAAGAGGGATTGCAACCTCCTGGGCTAAGAAAGGAGATATTGAAACTGTACAGACAATTCAGAGACAGGTATGGGGACTGTGGCGTGTATAAGTGTGTGTTTTTGTTTGAATGCATACTTGTATTTGTGGGAAAGTAACTGAGGAAATAGGGTTGCCTTTGCCTACACAGTTCAAATGCTCCAGTTAGTTAAGGTTAGGAAATACTGATCTGCACTTTGCGGTAGTTAACTGTGATTCACAGCCATGCAAATCAGCTGATAAGGTGGTGTTTGCTCGTTGCAGTTTACATGTCTTTTAAAAAGGAAATTACCATGTTGCATTAACAGACCTGTTTTACAGCAACCATTAATGAGCTGTGGTAGGTATTTAATGAATCCCTGGAAATACTAAAATTTTAAGATGCTGATTCTGGTTTTTAAGTTAAAAGCTTTGTGCTATACATTTAGTGTTGCCACCTTTTCAAATACCCAAAGTGGGACATGTTCTGTAGAAATGTCAAATTTTCCAGGACAAAACATACCTACAGCCGTGCATAGTACAGAACTTTAGTTTTTTTCACAAATAAAAGCTTATTCTAGTAACATTTGAAGTGCTTATGCTACTTCACATAACATATAGAAGTTTCATATATAAAATAACTGTTTTATGCAACTATTAAAGAAAACTTAGGAAATATTTTTGTCCTGAAATCTCAGGACATTTGCTATTTTTTGATTTTTTTTCGCAGGACACAACTGCCTAAAGAGGTACTGTCCCTCGCAAAGTGGGACAGGTGGTAACCCTTACATGGATGAGTAACAGCATTTGTCTTGGGCACCATGCTGCCAGCCAGATCTCTCTCTCGCGCTATATATATATATATATATATATATATATATATATATATATATATATATATATATATATATATATATATATATGTGTGTGTGTGTGTGTGTGTCTGTGTGTGTCTGTGTATGTATACGTGTATATGTAGTATTTGATATATATATATATATATATATATATATATATATATATACATTTATATATACACACCCACACACACATGTGTAATGTCACTTGTCTTCCCAGTTCACAAGGGTGTTAACAAGCATGGCATACTTAGCTCCAAATGTATCGGTGTGACATTGATTACAAGCAAATGTTCTGATCATTGTCTTCTTAAACACCTGATGAAAGAGGCTCTGATGTAGATGGTACACAACATAGGTTCATAGATTAGTACTAGGCTAACTGCCCTTGTGGGACATTTTAAGCCTAGCCAATTACCCCCTGTGAGAATCAAACCCTGCACCTTGTGTCTGTAAGGTAAACACCTTAACCATTATGCCAGCCTCCCACCTTTTATGCCAGCCTCCCACCCTATGGATTTACCCTAACATGGATTTATTAAAGGGTGTTCAACCTTAACATGTCAAGCTACGTTTTATGACAGAATACAAAACTTAAGGGATAATGTAGAATAATCTGTATTATGGTGTATGTGAACATTACAAAAGGTTTTGACACATTATTATGACTAAATCATGTTAAAACTATGGGAATTATGAGTGAATCCCTATAGCATTAGATGGATACGTACTTGTTATCTTGAAAGCATATGGCAACAATACAAGATATCAATACCTCATGAAAAACAATTAGTACATCAGTTCCAGAGGGCTGAATATTGGGATCCTCACTCTTTGATATGGACATTTCTAGTTTCCTTATTTTGACAAAATATTGGCTCTGGATACATGTCAATGATGGTAAAATAGGGTAATTAAACATGAGGATTTAGTCAATCTGAATGCTTACATACAGTCATATAAAACATAGTCTGAGAATAAAGGTTTACGATTTTACAAACTGGCATCATGATCATAATGGGTCATCAGGATTTGGTGATAACTCACCATATAAGAAAGTTGGGTACAATAGACAGAACAAGACGTACCTTTAAAATCATATATATAATATGAAAGCAAAGCAATCCTTGAGTCTCTTAACATCTTGGAAAGGTGCATTACAAGCTGCTGGAGCAATTTTGGTAACTGTCTTCTTACCAAGGGTCTTACTAATGAGAAACATTGGATGAATACTTTAGATGGTAGATTTGTTATACATTCACACACCCGTTGACCAATGACCAGACCCTGCAACATTTGGTCGAAGGAACCACTAGTCACCATGGATGTGTATTTGCTAAGTGCCTCAAAGGCATGCAGAGTCAGCGGAGAACACTAGACACTGGGGGTTCTCTGTATAATGTACCTGAAAGGCAGTTAAGCATAATGTGGCTTGAGAAGAACACTGGACACCAGGGATTACTCTATATAAAGTACCTCAAAGATACTTAAACACTAAGTGGGTTTGGGGAATACTTGACATCGTGGAGAATTCTACTCATGTCTCAATGTTATGTCAACATAACAGGCATGAGAGATGCACTAAAGGCCAGGGGAAAACTTAGAAAATGTGGGTCAGGGGAGTTCAAGACACAAG
This sequence comes from Protopterus annectens, assembly GCF_019279795.1. Classification (NCBI taxonomy): domain Eukaryota; kingdom Metazoa; phylum Chordata; order Ceratodontiformes; family Protopteridae; genus Protopterus; species Protopterus annectens. The sequence continues at coordinate 649,628,908 of NC_056728.1, forward strand.
TGCTACTCTATATGGCATACCTTAAATGCATTTATTGAAAACAACTTGTAGTGGAGGGACCCAGTAGACACCAGGGATAAGTAGAGTACCATCCCACCTTGGATATTAGCTCTGTGCACCACCATTGGACATGAGAGATCATATGAAAAAGTACAGAGGGGAAGTGGATTTGACCCCTACTCCTTGGCAAACAAAACCCTAGCATTCACACTCTGTGTGATAACTGTTACTGAAGAGCAGGATTTTTTTTACCATATATTGATTATCTTCAGCATTATGCAGTACCTGCAACAGTTTCTGACTTGTGAGGAAGAGGGACAGGAAATTTTAAGCATGCCTCTGGAAATCATAGCACAAGACAACAGGACAAACATCAAATGAAATGATTAGACAAAATTATGGAGGGATTTTAAATGTTCCTCCTTCAAATGTTAATACCTCTAAGATAATATATTTTGCACTATAATGCATTTACTGAAGGATATGAAGTGTGAAGCTCTAGTGTCTGCATTAAGGACTGACTATAGCCATTCGTGAATTGCTAGGACAGTGAAAAAGGATCATGTGGACAGGTATGGGGTATGTTGGGTGTGTGCATGCCTGTGTTCTACTATGTGTTTGGGTGTAGGGCAGTAACGGGGGTTACCTGTGTTAACACAGCATGGCCACTACTGTTTACCTTACGATAGTGTTGATCTGCACTTGCAGTAGCTAACAGGGATTCAGAGATATGTAAATTAGCTGATAGTGAAGTCCTTCCTCATTGTGACTCATGCCTCTGAATCACAAATATCTGCATCATGAAAACAGGGCTTTTTTACTGCATCCCTTAACACAAGCACTAGGTTTCTTTATGAATCCCCAGGTAAGGAAATCTTTGTGTGTTTGTGGAGTCTATATTTGAGTTGTGTTTGTTTGATGATGGAGTTAGTGTATGTACTTTAGAGTGGTATCTGGGGACAAGTTCGCTGTCCACAATCCCTGTACTTTTTAGGGGTGCAAGAGAGGCAAACTCCCACCTTTTATAGCTATGCATTGCATTTTGTTATATAAAAATAAAGAGGAGTTAAAGTGTTATAAATATTAAGAAGTAAAAGTTAATGCCAGAGACAGTATTCTGATGACTTTAAGAGATTCTATTTGACTGCTTCATTTTCCCCCAGTGCATCAGTTTTAATGGTAAATGTTTCAATCAACAAGAGTTCTTATTTATGACATAAAGCTGTATTTTAATATATCAATCACAACACAATACATTTCTGGAGTGATATGTACAAAACAGCATCACTATGGTTTGTTCCTTTTCATTTTACTTATTTATGTTTTGTTTATTGGATAAGTCCCACCAGGCTTGTGGCCTATTTTCAGGAAGGACCTGAGGTGATAATCAAGCTGAATATGGGAAATCTGGTCCAGATGCCAGAGATATTCCCCTACAGGATGCCAGAAACATTCCCCTATAGGATACCAGTGGTATTCCCCTACAGGATTCCAGAGATATTCCCCTACAGGATGCCAGAGATATTCCCCTATGGGATGTCAGAGATATTCCCCTACAGGATGCCAGAGATATTCCCCTACAGGATATCAGAGATATTCCCCTATGGGATGCCAGAGATATTCCCCTACAGGATGCCAGAGATATTCTCCTATGGGATGTCAGAGATATTCCCCTATGGGATGTCAGAGATATTCCCCTATGGGATGCCAGAGATATTCTCCTATGGGATGTCAGTGATATTCCCCTATGGGATGCCAGAGATATTCCCCTACAGGATGCCAGACATATTCCCCTACTCTTTCTTAGGGTAAATATGGGCAGGATACTATGGAACTTCCTCATGTATTTCTTCAATATGTGCTATAAACTATTTTATGTCTACATGACCTATCACCAGCTCAGACTGCTGGGACCTTAGTATCTCCTTATGCTCCACTGTAGTGGCAGTAATAGAAATTTAATTCAAACTCTTGGTGTGGGACTAGAACTCGCACTCTTCTTATCTTTTATCATTACTAGCAACTGTGCTACTTGTTGATTAATTGACACAATGTGGATGATGACAGACTTGGAAGTGTACTAAGACAATAGCAACCAAAACAGTGAATTTGTACAGACTGGTCCTGCCTTAACACAGTGATAGCTGTATCCCAGCACATTGGCACTAGGGTCCCATATCAACAAAATGTGTAAACAATGGATATTGTGATGAGTAAAATGGAAACTGGAGTGATATGTCTATTAAGGAATCATGCAATGAATATCTAAAATATGACTCTATATCTTGCTGAACTTGCATTGTGTTGTGTTGTGTCTCTGCAGAATTTTCATGGGTAAGAGAATTTTGACACGCCTTGCTTACCTAGTTTTCCTTATTTTGAAATATTGGGAATGGGAGTAGCCCATCACCTGTTTATAGAATTATTTTTTGGGGCTTGGGTTGCTGAAGGCTTCATCTGAGAAGCCCCTTATCCATCGTTACTGATATATGCTAATGGTAACCATGCTCTAGCTTAACTTCATCCCTATAAATGTCCCCTACAATAAATAAATAAATTAATATATAAATAAATAGATATCCTAAAGCCACAGAAATATGCACATTTAATTAAGAGCTTTGAACTACCAATACCTATTTGTTGGACATGGCAGCCTTGCAATTGAAGGTCTTTCCTTCCCTTCCCTTTCCTTTCCTTTCCTTTCCTTTCCTTTCCTTTCCTTCTCCTTCCTTTCCTTTGCTTTCCTTTCTTTTCCTTTCCTTCCATTTCCTTTGCTTTCCTTTCTTTTCCTTTCCTTTCCTTTCTTTTCCTTTCCTTTCCTTTCTTTTCCTTTCCTTCCATTTCCTTTCCTTTCTTTTCCTTTCATTTCCTTCCATTTCCTTTCCTTTCCTTCCCTCTCCTTCCCTTTCCTTTCCTTCCCTTCCCTTGCCTTCCCTTTTCTTTCCTTCCTTTTCCTTTCCTTCCATTTCCTTTCCTTTCCTTCCCTTTCCTTTCCTTTCCTTTCCTTTCTTTTCCTTTCCTTTTCTTCCATTTCCTTTCCTTTCCTTTCATTTACTTCCCTTTCCTTTCCTTTGCTTTCATCTTCTACAAACTAAGTATTAACCTGCTTAACACTAGCTGCCACCACTTTAACCAGAAGAGACATATGGGCATTACAAAGGCCGAACCCAGCTTGACTCCAATGTGCCCTATCTGTTCAATAGTAAGCATGATTTCTGTCTCTAAAGCTCCAATGCTCTAGCACCATAATACCTAACAATATGGTAGCACTAAGAACCCTGTGATTAATAAAATATCTTACTGCTCAGTAGCAGCTACCCTAAATACAGCACTCCATGTTAACCTGAGAATAATAGCAGACCAAACAATTACAGCTTTTTGAAACCTTTGCTGCAGAAACAACACATTATGTACTATCCATGACAGTAACATGTGCTTCAGAATAACTTCCAAAATGTTTCCTTACAATTGTGCAATAACTATGTCTGGGCCTGAAACCTTCAACCACCACTAACAACAGCTGCTCCCACTGCATTTTTCTACATCCTTGATGACATACATCCCAACGATTTGCATCAAGGACCAAGAAAGGTCCAGCAGGTCTATCAGCATCTTGCTTCACTGCCAAATGCATGTCAGAAAGCCTTAAGATGACCACCTGTCTTTGTCTTTAAAACAAACAGCCAAATAACCTAAATAACTTACATGAGATATACCTGTATCTTAGCTAAGCTCTTAAAGTATCAGATGCCCATCTAGACTGCCTTTTAATCTCATCAATTGACCTACATTCATAGGATAAGTTAGACATGCTGCTAATGTAGAAATAATGAGATGAATGCCACTTATCAATAATTCCTTGACTCTTCAAAGGTCTTTTCAGTACCATGTCAAACTGCCTATCATCCTTTGGATCGGGTCTATATTAGAACATCGAAGTTTCAAAACGCGAAACACAAAAAGCGAAAACTGAAAATATCGAAGCAACAGAAAACTGAATTTTTTCCTAGGGAAAGAATTCAGGTGTCCGTTTCTGTTTCTTTGGTATTTTCAGCACTGTGGTTGAAAGTTATGGGTTGGGTTCAGGTAAGTGTGCGATTGAGTGCGGGTTAGTGTAGTTAGGGTTAGGGTGTGGATTATGTATGTGTGCGATTGTGTGGACATGAGGGTTAGGGCAGGTTAGGTGAGTTAGGGTTAGGGCACGGGTTAGGTATGTGTGTGATTGTGTGGATGTGAGGGTTAGGGCAGGTTAGGTGAGTTAGGGTTAGGTCGCGGGTCAGGTAAGTGTGCGATTCTGTGGACGTGAGGGTTAGGGCGAGGTAGGTGAGTTAGGGTTAGGGCGCGGGTGAGTGTGCGATAGTGATGGACCTTAGGGTTAGGGTTTGGGTTAAGGTAAGTGGATAGTTAGTGGTGTGTGTATAGTTTAGTGTAGGGTTAGGTGTAAGATTTTAGGTGTATGTGTGTGGATTGCTGCTTGTTTGGTGTGCTTGTGTTGTGCGCATGTGTTTTGGAACAGCAAATTATTTCCCTAGGAAAAAAATTTGCTGTTCTGTATGTTTGATGTTTTCAGCTTTCGCTGAATAAGGTTTGATATTAGAACATTCGAAGTTTTAAAACTTCGATGTTCTAATATAGACCCCTCTGGATCATCAGTCAAACACCAAAAAATAAAAAAAACTTATCATCACAACACAATCATGTCTGCCATGTCAACCCTCACTATACAGGACACAAAAACTTTTCAGCATTGCCCAACAAAACTGTTTGATGCCCATTACATACCCCTTAAAATACTTCAACCAGATTAATTGTATCAGGCTGCTAGGCAGCAAGACATTTCCCTCTGGTATGTCTTGTTAGGGACACATGGCCAAAGTGACATTCAACTGCAGAGGCATATGGTTGTTGCAGATTCCATGTGGCCAAAGAGATGCATGCAGTGTGATACCCACAGCTTTAATAACCAAATGCACTTGGGGTAAATAATGGCCTATGGCCCCAAGGCACAAGAAGACAGCAGTCTGTCCTGTGGCAGAAAAATTACTGAATGCCTTTATTACTGGAGTGTGGACCATTACTCATGCCACAGTGTCTATAGAACATTATTTAAATTATATACTGGAACATAAGTGTGACTACAGTAACATGCAGGATTTCCTCCATACTGTAGCACACTTCTACATATTATAGTTATGCAAGCATGCACTGTACCAAGCACAAACACACATTACTTCCCGGCCCACATGCACTTGTGTAAAGAAGTCAAGAAAGAGTTTTTAATGTTGTCTTGGACTCCCAGCTTGTGTAAGTGATCTCTTACCCAAGCCCAAGAGAGAGAGAGAGAGAGAGAGAGAGAGAGATTCCTGACACTTTGAAAAAGACTCTGCAAAGATAAGCAAGTCATTTAAGTATGGAAAATGTGGATACCCTGTTCATAGGTTCATAGGTTCATAGGTTCATACTAGGCTATCTGCCCAAGGGCATTTATAAGCCTAGCCCATAGTTATGTGGCTTTCGCCACCCCTTTAGTTTGAATAAAAACTATGCCTATCATTTTGCTGTGCATTGTAGCTTACAATGAGCTATAACTGGAACTAGATACTTTGTGAACACTCCTGGTCCAGTGGATATTCCAAAGAGTAAGGCAGAGAATGGATAATGTGAGCCATGCACACAGAACCTTAATAATTGTATGAAGTCTGAATGAATAGGAATGTGATGATAAGCATCTTTTAAGTCTAGTATTGCCAAGAAACTTGAAAGATGAAGAAGTGGTAATAGCTTGTGTAGTGATATCATTTTGAATTTGCTCACTATCATAAACAAGTTTAGGAAAGAAAGATCCAGAACTATTCTCCAAGAATTATCTTTCTTTGGCTCAAGGAACACCCTTGAATAAAACAACTTCCCCACCTGGGAAGGAGAACCTGGTTCTATCACTCCTTTGGTCAGCATGTGATGAAGAACCAATGGAAACAAATTATTCTGATCTGGGGAATGAAGAATGTCCACCTGGAAAGATGGAATTTCCTCTCATTTTCATCTGTAACCTCGATGAATGATTTTCAGAACCCATTTGTCTGAAACAATCTGTTGCCAAAGAGAAAAATGAAGATTCAGACTTTCTGGATGAAAAAGAAAGGACCCAGGGTGGGAGGGGGTTCACAAGGTCTTTTAAATATTCATTCAGACTTGTTATGGTTGTTGTGTTGGTTTTGGGAGGTTTGAGACTTCTTTTTGGAACCCCCCTGCCATTTTTTCTTAAACAACTTTTTACCTATGTGACACCCCTTCACTGGCCCAGTAATCAAGGAGCCTCAATCCTCACCACTGGCAATAGTGGGGAATGTACACACTGGGAGGATGACAAGTACACACACAGTAAAGTGCAATTTCCCTTAAGAGCACACAAAGATCACATCAGTCTGGCACTGGTTTCTCCCTCTTTCTCCAGATCCCCAATAAGACTCCCCACTGGCACAGCTATAGGGTTGAGATCTCAGCTGAGTGGCCAAACCAGATCTTTAGTACCGTCTCTGTCCAACCAGTACTTCATGTCCCTGCTGAAGTAGATAACACACACACTCCTTGAGATTTGATTTATACACACACACACACACACACACACACACACACACACACACACACACACACACACACACACACACCTGGGAAAGGCTGGTCCAGGTTTACTAGGTATGCCCCCTTCTGCCCAGAGTATAAGACAGTTTTCACTGCCATCAGCCAACTATTATCAGCTACTTTAAGGCCCTTAACAAAGGCTGTCCAATCCTACTGTGTAATGTTACTATTAATCCAAATAATAGTCTGACCAAGAGCAAGGCTATTTAGGAGTGGCCTGTACAGTGTCACCAAATAGATATGCAAGTACTCTAAGAGCTTAAATATGTCTAAACAGACCAGCCACAATAAAAAGGTTTAAATATATTTAATAATAAATAATAAAAGAACAAGACAATACTAAATAAGTAATCAGCTAAATCAGAGTTCAAAATCACAGAAAATATTTAAAACAACATTGCAAGACAGTCACAAATATTTATTTCATTTTACATTTATTTACCAGGAAAGTCTGACTTGGAAAAAAGCCAATTTTCACCAGAGGCCTGGGGAAAAATGCTCCAGATGTATGTCTTTGAAACATGGGAGGAAACCAGAGAACCCAGAGGAAACCCACATGAACACAGGGAGGACATGCAGACTCTACACAGAAAGCACTCCAGCTGAGAATCAAACTAGAGAACCTCTTGCTGTGAGCTGTCAATGGTACCACTGCACCATTGCACCATCTGTTAAATGAAGAAAACATCTAAGCTATACTTTACAATATTCGTATCTGAAGCTAAAAGAGTTACTATGCCGTAAAAACTTACAGAACAACAAGCAGACAGAAGTGGTGATGAGAGACAAAATACAAAATGCACTGTTTCTCTCAGAGAGTTCTTAAATTAATATAAAATACTACTGCTTGGTTAGCTTGGATGACATCACTTTTTGTTACCTGGCTTCAGTTCCCAGGCTAAACCCCCACTGATGCAGCTGTAGCATCTAGCATCTATCTGTGAAAATACATAGCCTTCAGATCTTTGCAACTGCTAAAAGACATAAAACAATAAAACACAAAACAATGCAGAAGGTACCCTAGTTCTAGATATCCTGTCTCCTTGCTGCATTGAAACTAATTTTTATAGCACAATCATAAAACAATTTAATTTCAACTATTTTCTTGAAGGTTTGCAAGTTACCTCTGTATGTTCTAGTTTCTACTGTTAAAACATATACATTTGCACAGGTATATAGTTTATATACATTTCTGTTATTTTCCAGGAGAGTACACTGTGGACATATCCTTGAAGCTCAGTACTGTACAAATCCTGTTCAACACATACTTCTATACCAGTAGTTTAATATACACATAACATACAGTTCTAATACATTTTAAGACAAACATATGAATCATGTTGATATTCACAAATGACATATGATTATTTACAAAATTCCAGATAGCTATGCTGGCTGTATTTCCCTTTGTCATAACCCATATTTTGCTGAGACTGTTTATTCTGTTTTTTCCCCAAAACTGGATGAGAATATAAAAAAATGGAAAATTTGGAAAGGAGGGCTGAAAAATCTTAGAGATTCTCTGGATCATCCTGCCCATTTCATCACACTTTCTGATGACATCTGCAGTAAAGGGACCTAGCACTAAATCTCTACCAAAGGGAGACATTAAAATCCCATTTTTAAGATCACCTGGGATGTTTTGATAATTGGCCATGTAAACCTCTTCAAAACAGTACCAATGGCCATAGCTCTTGAAGAAGTAGCAACAGAGTCATACACATACTGCAAACAGTGAGTAGTGACATGTGCAATAGAAAAAATATTTAAAGCAGATTTTCCTCACAAGAAGAAACTGGAGATAAAACATTCCTCATATTTTCAAAATTTGTCAGAACAAATGTCAACATATGAGCCTGGCAATTCAAAATTCTGATATTCAGAATTGTAGAAGTATATACCTTTTCCCATACATATCAATAATTTCCCATCCTTATCAGAAAAAGTAGGAATGGAATTAAGTAAGTGCTTAGCAGCAGTGAGATCAACTAAAGCTATAGCTGCTGTGTCCGGTTTGGGAATAGTGCATAAAAATAAAATTTAAAAGACTGAGGAACTGCATACATCTTATTTGATTTTTTAGGTACAGCTAAGCTGGCTACTATCAGGAAAACTGCAGGCAGTAAGACACACATCCTGTAAAGTAGACATAACAGTAGGAATGGGTGTGGGTTCTGGAAAATCATTCTGTAACAATACCGTGTTTTCTGAGAGACTGAAAAACCTCAGTATTCTCCCACTGAAAACACTGGCACATTCTGGCAGTTCTCTCATAGAAAGAGAAACCTCCACAGAAGAATTAAAAAATGAGCTCTCCTCTGAGTCTGAATAAGAAATCTGAAAAAAAAAGTCCTGTATCCATTCCTAAATCGTCCTGTTCAGATTCAGAATCTTGAATCTCTTCAGGAAAAAAGAAATCCCTTTTATTTTTACCATAAACTACTTTACAAGAAGGATCAATAGCCTGAATTAAACCCTCAACCAGTTCCAGTTAACTACTCCTGTCCAAAGATAATTGAGCAGGAGTAGATATATGCTTGGTTTTCTGCTTCTTTTTGACAGGAAAATGTGGCCATATATGTTACTAACAACAGTGGCACTTCCTTGCCCTCTGAGGAGACTCCAGCAACCACCCTGGTTCATAGTGGCTGTAGGCATTACAACTGAGAGATAGGGGGTATAAGATGTGTGGTCTGAGATAATCGCCACAGCAGAGTCACCTACCTGTGGCTGAGGCAAATTGCTAGCCTGCTGTGGGAACAAAGGCTGTTTGCTTGTTTTTTATTTTCTTTTGTTTTTTTTTTCTTTGTGTGGCTGGCAGAAGGACTGACCATGGGTCAGGCCAGTAGTTTGTTTCATGGTCAGGCTGAAAATTATGCCTCTCCCCCAGGGAAGACAGGCAGCAATTGCTGATAAACACTACCAGTTCACAAAAGTTACTTTTTTGCCACTTTAAAATACCATGCCAGCCCCTGACAAACGTAAAATAAATACAATGTAGCCACAGAAAAAGTGTTTTCAGTTACTTTACACCACTTTTAAACTAACAGAAAAAATGAGCGCTCCATTTAAAAGCATGTTACAGTCTCAAGGTAGTCTGTTAAAACACAACACTCCTAGCTTTAAAATACCTTTCCTGAACAGGAAAGTAATAAAATGACAACAAAATTAAGAAAATATAGATTTTTTCCACAAAGGGAACTTATCTACCTACCAAATGAAAGTAGAAGCCAACCATCCTTGAAAGCCTTAGAGGAGCATACTTTTTGTGGCAGTAAAGCTCTGAAGGGCTTTAAGCACAAACCTGTCTTTTTTTAGTTACCTCAAGTTGATATGACTGATGGTTTTGGTTCATTGAAGGTACCCTGAAACTTTGGAAGCTGTCTGTCTGTAATGTCCTTGGCAGGATATAACCCATATAGCTAAGGCTACTGCAGCAGTAGATGAACATTGTAAGATTTCTAAACTTGATGTTTATTAATTGTAGTTTGATTTAATGTCATAGCATTTTAGTATTTTATTTAGTTTACTGTTTTGCAGTTAAAGTACTTAATTAACATTTCCTTGATTGACTGATTTACTAAAAGCAATGTCTTTTGGCTTCTCCTATTAGGGGTCGCCACAGTGGATCACTAATCCATAGATTGATTGGTAGTGGAGTTTTTACGGTGTTGAGTAGCCAGCCTGGCAGCCAACCTTCATAGAAGACAGACTCACACCCACACACACACACACACACACACACACACACACACACACACACACACACACACACACACACACACTTGCACTTACCTACATGTCTTTAAAACTCAGTCGACCACGGAGAGGACATGCAGACTCCACACAGAAGGTGCTCCAGATGAGAATCAAACTGACGGACCTCTTGCTGTGAGATGGCAACACTAACTGCTGACCGAACTTGAAGACAGTCATTTATAGAAAGAAAGTTGTGAGGTTTTATATCATAATGTGGTGTTTACGGTTCAGTTTTATGGGGACTATGTCCAGAAGGATATCACCAAAATGCACCAGGGTAGGAGTGCGGTATACTGAAATAAAATGCAATGTTGGTGTCCAAATTGTGCAAAGTACTCATATTCTTTTTTATCTGCTCCTCTTTCAGTTGGTAAAAAGTTGTTCAGCTAGCTTATTTGTACATTATTAATGGTATCCTAGTACAATTCATCATGGTTTCATGGAACATCACCAGTATTATCTGCTAGTCGAAAGACGTCTTTTTTCTGTTACCACTGGTAATGATCACAAAGCACCATACTCAGTTACTGGTAAGCAGAGGCACACTAGTGAAACGTCAAGATAGCCTATGCTTTCAGAAGAGAACGTTGATAAATTATTCAGGAAAACAACAATAAAACAACATGCTCATCCAAAAAAAGAATAATATTCTGTTGTGAATGTGTCATTGTGACAGTACTTGTCCAGAATGGAAAAGTGCTATCTGACACTGTTTTCAGAAATAATTTTCATTTTTTTGTCTAGTAACATTTCACTGATCCTCCTCAGCACTGAGCACAGGCATGGAATACATTACTAGTAGACTAGATACTGAAACCATTTATTCTAATATTTTGGTATACAATGAAACACTAGCTGAAAAAGAAAAAAAAAGCTGGTTTCAGAATAACACATTGTTTCTTGTTACCACAAAGATATTTCTTCAGCACAATAAACTGCAGGGAACAGAAAGGAATGCTAAAAAAATGGGAAACTTTACAGAGTGAGATAATGACTGCCATTGGGAAGTGGAATTAAAAAAATTGATAGTGTTTGAACCGTGTTAGTTAATCCAGCTCTTTATTATTTAGTATTCATGAATCACAATTACAGAATGGTCATTTCAGCAATAAGATTAATGTAGCTGATTTAAAGGACACTGTTTCTTGTTAAGATCAAACATCAATGGACATTACAGTTTTGGCAAATATAATTATGCAGAAATTAAAAAAATGGCATGATGTACTGTTTATGCTCTACAAAATAAACTGTAAGTTTTAGAAAGTACAAGCAAATATATAGCAGACAGAGTGGTTAAGCTATTAGAAGTACCCATAACTTTGATAAATGAGATACAGACTGAGGTTTTACAACAATGTGATAAATTTTAAATGCTAAAGCTAAAGATCATTTGCAAAAAGTGAAATTTAAAGAAGTGAAATTATTTGGGTTTACTGCTGATGCTGCATAGTTGTTTTAGTAGTAACAGTAAGGAGGATGGAAGAAAAATAATATCTAATGATCTTGAATATCACTGTTGACATTTCTAGCACTTCTGGTTTCTATGGCAGGAAATGCTTTAAGAGCATGTCA